>NC_080594.1:119933321-119973321 GCF_027887145.1 Ammospiza caudacuta | reverse complement strand
TCCTCCTGATTCAATCCTGGCACGGGGATCTCCCTCTGTGATCCCACCCTGGCACAGGGACCCCTCCCTGGCACTCATATCTTCCTCTGTGATCCCACCCTGGCACTGAAATCTCCCCCTGATCCCACCCTGGTGTTCAAATCTCCCTCTGATCCCTCCTTGGCTCTAAAATCTCTCCCTGGCCCTAAAATCTCCCCCTGATCCCATCCTGGCACAGGGATTTCCCTCTGATCCCATCCTGGCACAGAGATCCCATCCTGGCACTCAGATCCTCCTCTAATCCCATCCTGGCACTGAAATCTCCCTCTGATCCCATCCTGGCACTCAGATCTCCGTCTGATCCCTCCTTGGACCCAAAATCTCCTCCTGATCCCACCCTGGCACAGAGATTCCATCCTGGCACTCCAATCTCTCCCTGATCCCATCCTGGCACTCAAATCTCCTTCTGTGCCCATCCTGGCCCTAAAATCTCCCCCTGATCCCACCATGGCACTGAAATCTCTCTCTGATCCCATCCTGGCACTCAAGTCTCCTTCTGACCTCATCCTGGCACAGGGATCTCCCTCTGTGATCCCTCCTTGGCCCCAAAATCTCTCCCTGATCCCACCCTGGCAGTGAAATCTCTCTCTGATGCCACCCTGGCACTGAAATCTGCCCCGATCCCATCCTGGCACTCAAATTTCTCCCTGATCCGATCTTGGCGCTCAAATCTTCCTCTGATCCCATCCTGGCACTGAGATTCCATCCTGGCACTCCAATCTCTCCCTGATCCCATCCTGGCACTCAGATCTCCTTCTGTGCCCATCCTGGCACAGGGATCTCCCTCTGGGATCCCTCCTTGGCCCTAAAATCTCTCCCTGATCCCACCCTGGCACTCAGATCCCACCTGGAATAAAGAGGAGCCGAGGTTTTGATGGGAATTTTCCCCTCCCTGAACCCCGGGGCAGATCTGGGATGGGACAAACCCAGCAAGCTCCAACCACTCCAGAAAAATGGGAATTCTCTTAATGGGAATTGTCCCCAGGAGGAGAAGGAAGAATTCCCATTAGAATTCTTCCCATTAGAATTCTTCCCATAAAAATTATTTCCATTAGAAGTACTCCCATTAGAATTCTTCCCATAAAAATTATTCCCATTCACATTATTCCCATTAATATTATTCCCATTTAAAATATTCCCATAAAAATTCTTCCCATTAATATTATTATCATCAATAAAATGATTCCCATAAAAATTATTCCCATTAAATGATTCCCATTAAAATTATTCCCATTCACATTATTCCCATTCAAAATATTCCCATTTAAAAAATATTCCCATTAAAAAACATTCCCATTCACATTCTTCTCATTAAATTATTCCCATTAAAAATATTCCTATAAAAATTATTCCCATTAAAATTACTCCCATTTACATTATTCCCGTAAAAACTATTCCCATTCACATTGCTCCCATAAAAATTATTCCCATAAAAATTATTCCCACTAAAAATATTCCCAAAAATATTATTCCCATTAAATTATTCCCATTCACATTCTTCTCATTCAAAATATTCCCATTAAAAAATATTCCTTTTAAAATTATTCCCATTCACATTCTTCTCATTAAATTATTCCCATTTAAAATATTCCCAAAAATATTATTCCCATTTTAGTTAATCCCATAAAAATTATTCTCATTAAAATTTCCCCATTAAATTATTCCCATTCACACTATTTCTATAAAAATTATTCCCATTATTCCAAATAAAATTATTCCCATAAAAATTGCTCCCATTCACATTATTCCCATTTAAATTATTCCCATTTAAACCATTCCCATTTAAACCATTCCCATTATTCCCACATTTTTAGTCCCAGTTCCTGGAGAGGGTTGCCAGAGGATCCCTGGAAGTGCAGCCCGTGTAGGATCCTCCCTTAGGATGGGATTTCTCTCACCAATGGGGAATTTTTTTCCTCCTGAAATTCAAGTTCATATCTTGCTCCGTATTCCCCCCAAATCCTGGAAACCTCCAGATTTATCCCAGCCTGGATTGGGATCTGCAGAGAATTTTCACCTCAGTGACAGCAACACCAAGGCACAGGGACTTGGACGAAAATTCTGATTTTTCTTCCCTAAAAATCCAAAACTTCTCCATCTCTGAGTGTCCAGGGTTATCCTTGGGGTTCTGGTACCTCCAGATCTTTAAATTTCCCTGGGAAATGAGAAAATTCAGGATCTGAATCTCTTGGAAATTCCTGCTTTAACTGACAGACACTTCCTCAGCTCAGGAGTCTCCTAAAACAATCAAATCATGGCAGAGCCCTGAAATAATCGAGTTTTAATCAAAGTTTCAATAGTTTCATACTATTATTTAGTATGGCATTCTTTAATATAACAGCGTATCTTAATAAATTGGCCTTCTGAGAACATGGAGGCACATTCATCATTCCCGCCTTCATGGGAGCATTCCCAGCAAATGCAATGAGCCGGGGCTGCCCCGGCATCCCTGGCAGTGCCCAGGGCCAGGCTGGGCACTGGGGACAGTGGGAGGTGTCCCTGCCATGGCAGGGCTGGCACTGGATGAGTTTTAATGTCCCTTCCAACCCAAAGCATTCCTCGATTCCATGAATGTTTGCAGAAGTGCTGCTTTCAGCCCCCTCACCAGCGCCTGATTTCTCAGCGGGTTCCTGCACACAGAACTTTCTCTAATGCTCTGATTAAAGCTGAGGGGCAGAGAAGTGAGAACCAATATTTTACGTTTGTCTCCATTTCTTTGTGGTGAAATCCTGAAATCCTGAGACCATTGAAATGCCCAGCAAAACTCTTCCTGAGGTGATGCCTGGCATCAGGAATGTGCTCCACTGTGGAGCTCAGGGTTGTGTTGGAATGAGATGCTTTTTAGCATCCATTCCTTCCCAAACTATTCCATGATTTTATGATTCTCTAAGAACCCAAATTCCTCTTGAGGAGGGGAAAAATTCTGTCCCAGCTGCAGAGTGATGCCTTCACATCTCTGAGCTGATGCCTTGTGCAAAGACTGGACAGAGCTAAAGAGCAAAGCAGGGATTTAATAAAAGGATTTCCTCCATGGATGCACCTTGGGCAGCACCAGAGCCCAGCCAGGGCTGCACCCAGGATGAACCAAAATGGCCCCAAAATGCACGGCCGGGCACGGGCTCTGTCCCTGGGATCAGTTCTGCTCCATTTGCACCTTGCAGTTCATTGTCCCATTGCAGCTTTAGCCCTGCAGTCCCACCCTGCTTGTTTTTCTCTCTCCAGCCCACGGGGTTTGTGCTCCTGGGCTGAGATTTGGCTCATTTGTCCTTGGTGCCCAGCTGTCACCATCATTTTTTCTGAAAAATCCCTTTGCCCAGGATTTCTCTCCTGGGAAGCTGGGAAGCCTCAGAGAAAAAGGAAAACAATATTACCTCATTTGCTTCTCCTGTGTTTTGCTGCCTTGGGATGTGTTTGGAGATTGTTTATCCAACGTGTGAATTGTTTTTACTTATTGGCCAGTGACGGCCAAGCTGTGTCGGACTCTGGAAGGAGTCACGAGTTTTCATTAGTATCTTTTAGCCTTCTGTCTGTATCCTTTCTCTATTCTTTAGTGTAGTTTAGTATAGCATTCTTTAATACAATATAGTATCATAAAATAATAAATTAGCCTTCTGAGAACATGGAGTCAGATTCAGCATTCCTCCCAACCATGGGGGACCCAGAAAATACCACAGTCCCCAGCTGGAGCAGGAATTGTTTTGTGTCCCTGCTCTGTGCCCAGAGCTCACCATCCCTGAATGTGAACCCAGAGCCACACACCAAAGCAGCACAGAACCTGAAAAACAGAAAAGCTCAAACCTGAGGCATCAGTCCCACCGGGGGAGGAGCAAACCCACCCAGGACAAACCCCAAAAAGGGATTTTTGCAGCAGAAATTTCTCCCACTCTCCACCTCCCCCCAGCGATTTCTCTGCAGTTCTGTAAATCCAAGGGGGAAATTCCTTGGTGACCTCTGCCATTATTCCCATTAATATTATTCCCATAAAAATTATTCCTATTATTATTATTCCCATTCTAATAACATTATTCCCATAAAAATTATTCCCATTCATGTTATTCCCATTCGCACGATTTCCATTAACATTATTCCCATTCACATTATTCCCATAAAAACTATTTCCATTAAGGTTACCTCCATTAAAATTATTCCCATTAACATAATCCCCATTAAAATTATTCCCATTTAAATTATTCCCACCTTTTTTTTGTCCTTCCCTGCCTGTCCCTCTCTCCCTTCCCACCAGTTTTAGTCAGGGGATGAACTTTGGGGTGCAGTTTCCGAGGGATGGGGGCGCTGAAATGAGGAAAGGAAATTCCCTTCGTGTGGGGGGTCCGTGTCCATCCCACCCATCTCAGGGAGGAGCTGCAGAAAATTTGGGAAAATCATTCCCCACTCCTCAAACAGGAGCCTCGTTCACCTCCCAAAACATCCAGAGCGTGGATTGTCCTGTTGGGAAAGGAAATGCTCTGGTGATGAATGGGAAGGGCTTTTAGGGCCCTAAAGGGGATGGGGTTTTACCCACTGTTATCACCTGGGATCCTAAAAGCAATGGGGTTTTAAACTCCGTTATCACCTGAGGATCCCTAAGGGATTTGGGATTTTACCCACTGTTATCACCTGAAGATCCTAAAAGCAATGGGGTTTTTGTAATTATCACATGAGGATTCTAAAGGATTTGGGATTTTACCCACTGTTATCACCTGAGGATCCTAAAAGCAATGGGGTTTTTGCCATTATCACCTGAGGATCCTAAAAGTGATTGGGGTTTTGTAATTACCACCTGAGGATCCTAAACCCAATGGGTTTTAGCCATTATTACATGAAGATCCTACAGGATTTTGGATTTTACCCACTGTTATCACCTGAGGATCCTAAAAGTGATTGGGGTTTAGCCAGTATCACCTGAGGATCCTACAGGATTTGGGATTTTACCTACCATTATCACCTGAGGATCCTAAAAGTGATTTGGTTTAGCCATTATCAGTTGGGGATCGTAAAGGATTTGGGGTTTTACCCACTGTTATCACCTGAGGATCCTAAAAGCAATGGGGGTTTAAACTCCGTTATCACCTGAGGATCCCTGAGGGATTTGGGATTTTACCCCCTGTTATCACCTGAGGATCCTAAAAGTGATGATGTTTTAGCCGTTATCACCTGAGAATCCTAATGGCTTTAGGGTTTTAAGCCCCATTTTCTTCTGAAGATCCTAAAGGGTTTGGCATTTTACCCACTGTTGTCACCTGAGGATCCTAAAAGCAATGGGATTTTTGCCATTATCACCTGAGGATCCTAAAAGTGATTGGGTTTTTGTAATTATCACCTGAGGATCCTACAGGATTTGGGATTTTACCCACTGTTATCACCTGAAGATCCTAAAAGTGATTGGGGTTTAGCCATTATTACCTGAGGATCCTACAGGATTTGGGATTTTACCCACTGTTATCACCTGAGGATCTTACAGGATTTGGGATTTTACCTACCATTATCACCTGAGGATCCTAAAAATGATTGGGTTTTAGCCATTATCACCAGAGGATCCTACAGGATTTGGGATTTTACCCACTGTTATCACCTGAAGATCCTAAAAGCAATGGGGTTTTTGCCATTATCACCTGAGGATCCTAAAAGTGATTGGGTTTTTGTAATTATCACCTGAGGATCCTACAGGATTTGGGATTTTACCCACTGTTATCACCTGAAGATCCTAAAAGTGATTGGGGTTTAGCCATTATTACCTGAGGATCCTACAGGATTTGGGATTTTACCCACTGTTATCACCTGAGGATCTTACAGGATTTGGGATTTTACCTACCATTATCACCTGAGGATCCTAAAAATGATTGGGTTTTAGCCATTATCACCAGAGGATCCTACAGGATTTGGGATTTTACCCACTGTTATCACCTGAAGATCCTAAAAGCAATGGGGTTTTTGCCATTATCACCTGAGGATCCTAAAAGTGATGGGGTTTTTGACATTATCACCTGAGAATCCTACAGGATTTGGGATTTTACTCACTGTTATCACCTGAAGATCCTAAAAGTGATTGGGGTTTAGCCACCATTATCACCTGAGGATCCTGAAGGATTTGGGATTTTACCCACTGTTATCCCCTGAGGATCCTACAGGATTTGGGATTTTACCCACTCTTATCACCTGAGAATCTTACAGGAGTTGGGATTTTACCTACCATTATCACCTGAAGATCCTAAAAATGATTGGGGTTTAGCCATTATCACCTGAGGATTCTAAAGGATTTGGAATTTCACCCACTGTTATCACCTGAGGATCCTAAAAGCAATGGGGTTTTTGCCATTATCACCTGAGGATCCTAAAAGTGATGGGGTTTTTGACATTATCACCTGAGAATCCTACAGGATTTGGGATTTTACTCACTGTTATCACCTGAAGATTCCAAAAGTGATTGGGGTTTAGCCACCATTATCACCTGAGGATCCTGAAGGATTTGGGATTTTACCCACTGTTATCCCCTGAGGATCCTACAGGATTTGGGATTTTACCCACTCTTATCACCTGAGAATCTTACAGGAGTTGGGATTTTACCTACCATTATCACCTGAAGATCCTAAAAATGATTGGGGTTTAGCCATTATCACCTGAGGATTCTAAAGGATTTGGGATTTTACCCACTGTTATCACCTGAGGATCCTAAAAGCAATGGGGTTTTTGCCATTATCACCTGAGGATCCTAAAAATGATTGGGTTTTAGCCATTATCACCTGAGGATCCTACAGGATTTGGGATTTTGAGCACCATTCTTAGCTGAGGGTTCTAAAGGGGCTGCGAGTCCCTGGGAGGTTTTACCAGGACCCCAAATAATCCGATTTTTGGGGTCATTTCTCTCTGCCTGGGACGAGCTCTGGCACTTTCCCTGCTCCCGGAGGGATTTGGGGCGGTCACAGAGCTCAAAGCCAAAATTCCTGCAGGGATTTGGGCACTTCCCAATGCTTGGGAGTCAGGGAATTCCCATCCGCCCGTCCCACCCCATTCCTGGTGGCACTTTGGGTGATTTCCCATTGGGTGTGAGACACCAGCGCAGGAAATCAGGACAAAAATCATCTTTTCCTTTATTGTCTGTCCCCTTTTCCCCGTGCGGTATTTCATTAAAAACCCCCAAATAATTTATTTAATTTATAGGAGGGTTTTTTTTTCAGCTCAGGCAGTGGCTCCAAAGCAATAAATACATGCAGGGATAATTCAACAACGTGATAAAATTACATTTATAATGGTGTTTTAAGCGGGTTTTGCTTCTAGCAGTGCACCAGCTGCTCCATGAATGAATGATTTGTAGGATCAGGGATTTTTGGGGGCATAAACTAAAAGAATTCAGGTGCAAAAGGGAAAAACTTGGCCAGGGAATATTGACCTGTGTTGTTAAAATTCCCCCCGAAATTGTTGCTGCCTCTCTCTGGCGCTTCCAAAGCTTTTTTTGGCTGCTTGGGAAAAAAAAATCGGGATTTTGTGCTCGAGGATTCCATGGAGGATTGAAATTCCCTTGGGGTTTCTTTCCCCAATAAATTGGTGCCAAAATACAAACTGGGGAAGTTGTAACAATTCCCAAAGCGATCCCAAAACCCTGTCTTAAATTTAGGGGTGCTGAAAATCCCATTTTGGGAGAAGCAGCATCACCTTAGCATCGTTTCCCATTCCCAAAAGTGGCTTCGTTCCCATTTTTCCCGAGCATCACAATCAGCATCACTGAGGGTTGCTCTCCTTATCACGCAAAATTTAAATTAGAATGGAGAGGATGAATAGAACTGGCGAAAAAAAAAATCCACAAAAAAATTAAAAAAATTAAACTGAAAAAAAAAAAAAAAAAGGTAAAAAACCCAAATAAAACCAAACGCAGCCAGGTGCGGGCGGTGCTAATGGGGCTGTAAAATAAACAGCTCGATCTGTACCAAAATACCAAAATCTCCTCCCCGCGGTGTTTGCCCTGGCTGCTCGCTCTGATTTAACTCCTCGCCTTCCCTTCCGAGCCGTGAAATAGAAAATTGTCGCCTCTAACCCACGTTAAATCCTGATAACGGCGGGATTTTATAGGGAAAAAAATGGAAATATTGTGGATTTTCTGCTAAATCGTGGCGTTTTCTGGATCTCCCCACGCGCGTGGGGCGCGTTTGTGTTTATTTCGCGTTTATTTTGCGTTTATCTCGTGTTTATTTCGTGTTTACAAGGAGCTCGAATTAAGGCAAGGTTCAAAGCAGGGAGTGAAACTCAGCTGAAAATATTCATGAATTTAAATAGAAAATCATCCCCAGCTCTTGACTAAAACAAAACAAAAAAAAAAAATCCAATTAAACGCTGTTTTTTCACGTTTTAGCTGATGGATGCACATCAGTAAAATAACTCCTCTTATCTCTGCCGTGCCCGTAAAAAGTTATCAGCCACTAATAGAGCCCAGATGGGTTTTGAGCTGGGGTTTGCAGCAGCCGTTCTCCTGCATACTTCTCTTTCCCCCCCCCCTTAAAATAGAAAAGAAAATTAAATTCGGGGGAGAAAAAGTGGAAAACACGGGATAAAAAGAATATAAAATAAAGAAAAATTCTTAAAACTTAGAGGAAAAAAATTTAGGAACTTGGCGTGAAATAGTTCAAGCACCAAATTGGTGCAGGGACCTGTTGCGAGTGCGGCGGGCGGGCGCTTTTTGGGGGGGACAGGACCCGAAAATGCCCCCGGGCAGTGCCAGGATGGGCATCCCTGGTGCCCCCCAAGGGACAGAGGGACAGGGACAGCGGGACGGCGACACCGGAGCCGGGGGATGCGGGAAAAGCTTCGCTCCTGCCGGGAATTCGGGATCCCTGTCCCCGCAGCGGGAGCCGAGCTCTCCCCGCCGCGTTAATGATGTTTTAATTTCGGTTTAATTGCGTTAAACGCCGCAGCATCAAAGGCAAAACCCGTCCCCAAAGCGGCTCCCGGCACAGGCGAGCATCCCCTGCTGCCGTGGGGGTCTCAGCTGCTCTGGGGACGGGAGGGACCGCGGTGCGAGCAGCTCCCGAGGCTGCGGTGGCCGCTCGCCCCAGTTCTGGATCCCAAATCCCAAATCCCGGAGCGCTGTCCCGGGGATGCGGGAGCTCTCAGGAGGGACCGGGGTGGGCGCAGCTCCCGAGGCCGCAGCGGCCGCTCCCAAACCCAAATCCCCACCCGAAACCCAAACCCCGACCACAAATCCGCAATCCCGACCCCAGATCCCAAATCCCGATCCTCAAACCCAAATCCCGACCCCAAACCCCAAACCCCGACCCCAGATCCCAAATCCCAAATCCCAAATCCCAAATCCCGACCCCAAACCCCAAACCCCGACCCCAAACCCCGACCCCAAATCCCCAAACCCCGACCCCAAATCCGCAATCCCGACCCCAAATCCGCAATCCCAAATCCCAAATCCCAAATCCCGATCCTCAATCCCGGGGTCTCCCCGTGCCCCCCCGGTGCCGCTCGGCCGGCGGGCGGCGCGCGCCCTCCAGCGGCCACGACGGGAACTGCACCCAGCGCGCCCCCGCCGCCCCTGGCGCGGCCCCGACGGGAGCGGCCCCGGGGGTCCCTGAGACCACCTCCATCCGTCCTTCCCTTCATCCACCCATCCATCCTTCCCTTCATCCACCCATCCATCCATCCTTCCCTTCATCCATCCATCCATCCATCCATCCATCCATCCACCCATCCATCCATCCATCCTTCCCTTCATCCATCCACCCATCCACCCATCCATCCTTCCCTTCATCCATCCATCCATCCTTCCCTTCATCCATCCATCCATCCTTCCCTTCATCCATCCATCCATCCATCCATCCACCCATCCATCCATCCATCCATCCATCCATCCATCCATCCACCCATCCTTCCCTTCATCCATCCATCCATCCATCCATCCATCCATCCATCCATCATCCATCCATCCATCCATCCATCCATCCATCCATCCATCCATCATCCATCTATCCATCCATCCATCCACCCATCCATCCATTCCCCCGCCCGGGGCTGGCGGAGGGGGAAGCGGCGGCCCGCGGAGCAGGGTGAGAGTTGGCGGAGGGAAGCGCAAAGACAGCGCGGAGAGCGCGACAGGGACGGGTCGGGATCGCCCCGTTCCCGGTCTGGGTTACGCTGGCGGAATCGGCGAGTGTAGAAATTAAAAAAAAAAAAAAAAAAAAAAAAAAAAAACAAAATTATAAAAAAAAAATTTAAAAGCCACCGAAACCAAAAAACCCCAACCCGAGCCGGCAGCCCCGCCTCCCCCCAGCATCCTCGCTCCCCGCTCCGCGGGCTCACAGCGACCGGCGGCTGGCGACGCGACCCTGGTGGCCGTGTGGCTGTGCCCGAGCTGTCCCCGGCGCTGCTGTCCCCGCGCTGGGCTGCGCACAGGAGGAGGAGGAGGAGGAGGAGGAGGAAGGCTGGCGGGGATGGCCCTGGCTGGGAGCGCCGCCACCGCCCCAACAAACCAGCGGGACCGAGGGAGCGGCGGGGACACCAAACCGGCGGTGGCCGCGTCCGGGACCCCCGGTGTCTCCCCAAAGCCGCGGAGCAGAGAGCGCCGGCAGCTCGCCGGGGGAGGAGCGGGGCCGGTGGCGGGGCGGTGTCCGCGGCTCTGCGGGCACCGGGCCGGGCAGGCTGAGCCTCACGGGCACGGCCGGGGGTCGCGGGAGCGGCGGTGCCGCCGTCCGGGAGCCCCGGGGGAGCAGGCGCGGTCGCGGCGTCCCCGCCGATTCCGGGAGCCCCCGGCCCGCGGCCGCGCCCCGGTAGGGCCGTGATTGGCCGGTGCCCTCCCCGTATGCAAAGCACCGGGGGAATGACATTCCTCCGCACGCCTCCGCCGCCCCGACTCGCTGCCGGCCACCTCCAGCCAGCCCGGCGGCCGCCGGCCGGGCGCGCCCGCCCCGCGCATCCCATCCCGCCCCAGCCCGGCCCGGCCCGGCCCGGCCCGGCAGGAACTCTCCGTGCCCGCGGGAAGCTCCGCGGAGCGGACGCTGGAGCTCCGGCAACTCCGGGCTTTGATCGCCGCTTCCCGCTGTCGCCGCCGTGGGGTCACCCCCTCCCGCCGCCGCCTCGTTTCGCGGAAGGAAAAGATTGCACCCGTTCAAAAGTAGAGATTTCGCTGAGTGGGAAGGGGTTTTTTTTCTTTTTCTTTTTTTTTTTTTTCTTTTTTTTTTTCTTTTTTTTTTTTTTTTTCTCGCTTTTTTAGTTTTTAATTTTCTGCTGTCGCCGGTGGTTTTGGGTTTCTGTGTGCGCGGCGGGCTCCATCCCGCAGGACGAGAGGGAGGAAAGCCGTGTTTGCCAAAGCAGCCTTCCACCTGCTGCGGTTCAAATATTGTTAAGCAGCCGGTTCCTGTGGCCGAATTAGAGGAAGACAGCCTGAGATACTGAAAGGAAAAAAAAAAAAAAAAAAAAAAAAAGAGAATTGGCACCGAGCGCCGAAGTTGTTGCAGACTGTTGGTTTGACTGCTGAGGAGGACGTGAGTGGGAGAGAGAGAGCGCTGTTGCACACACAAAACCGCAGAGAGAACCCACAATTTAACCAACATCCCCAACCCCGAGTTTGCAGCTGTTGGACCTCTCAGCTCCGGCGCTTGCCATCGGCTCTGACTTTTCTTTAAATGAATGAAAGGCGTTATACCAAAGATAGAGATTTGAAGCTTGAATGCCATGCACTGAGTTTTTCTTTTCTTTTTCTTTTTTTCTTTTTTATTTTTTCTTCTTTTTGCGCAAGAATGATTGAAAGGTCATGACACGAGCGCTCTTAGAGCAACGCCAAGCAAACTACTGAAGCTCATTTCCAAGGCTGCTTTAAAAGAAAAAAAAAAAAAAAAGAAAAGAAAAGAAAAAGAAAATCTGGCGGAGAACATTAATGGATTCCTGTTGTGTTTAAATTCTCTACAGATTCTATTGTAAATATTTGATGAAGTCCGGTAGATGTGCGTGCGCGTGAGCGTGTGGCCGTGAATCTCTACCCAGTTGTAGCCAGCTGACCTTTGCTCAGCAAGCCGAGCTCTCGATCCGCCTCCTCCGAGGAACAGCCCCGAATTTCCCTCCAAGAGCGATTTTTGCCTCCAGAAGACGCCGGCGCCTTTTGCTTTCTCTGGGCACCGGGAGAGAGCGATCACCTGGAAGGACCCGGGCAGCGCAGGCTCCGCGCGTGTTCCGAGCGCCTCGCTGCTCGCTCTCCTCCCCGTTTTCACTTCTCCCGGCCGCTTTGGGATGAGCTTTGGCCCCGCTCGCTTTCCGCGTCCCGGCCGCGGTTTATCGGATTAACGGGATCTGTTCCGCCGGGCCAGCGAGCCGAGAGCCGAGGCTACCGGCAAAAGCCAAACTAACTGGGGGCGCTTGGCAGCGCCGAGCCGCGCCGGGAGCGGGGGCTCGGCCCGCGCCCGTTTATGTTGGTGCCCCGAGAGCGGCTCGCTGAGGAGCTGCGCTCGCGTGGCCGCTCGCTAGGAACCCGGCGGAGGTGTTGTGTGGCTCTAAAGGCTTGTTGTGATGCGTATCCCCGTAGATACCAGCACCAGCCGCCGCTTCACGCCGCCCTCCACCACGCTGAGCCCGGGGAAGATGAGCGAGCCGCTGGCGCTGCCCGGCGCCGAGCACAGCGGGGCTTTGCCGGGGAAGCTGCGCGGAACCGACCGCAGCATGGTGGAGGTCCTGGCGGATCACCCCGGGGAGCTGGTGCGCACCGACAGCCCCAACTTCCTCTGCTCCGTGCTGCCCACGCACTGGCGCTGCAACAAGACGCTGCCCATCGCCTTCAAGGTAGGTGCCGGCTGGGGATGGGGGGGAAACAGCGGGGGAAGGATGCGGGGATGGGGGCTCGGATCTGCTCCCAGCTCGCTTGGTGCTTCCCTCCTTCCATCCTTTCCCTCCTTCCATCCTTTACTTTTCCTTCTTCCTTCCATCCTTTACTTTTCCTTCTTCCTTCCATCCTTTACTTTTCCTTCTTCCATCCTTTTTCCTTTCCTTTCCTTTCCTTTCCTTTCCTTTCCTTTCCTTTCCTTTCCTTTCCTTTCCTTTCCTTTCCTTTCCTTTCCTTTCCTTTCCTTTCCTTTCCTTTCCTTTCCTTTCCTTTCCTTTCCTTTCCTTTCCTTTCCTTTCCTTTCCTTTCCTTTCCTTTCCTTTCCTTTCCTTTCCTTTCCTTTCCTTTCCTTTCCTTTCCTTTTTCCTTCCATCCTTTCCTTTCTCTCCTTCCTTTCAGCCTTTCCTTCCTTCTAGCCTTTCCTTTCCCTCCTTCCTTTCACCCTTTCCTTCTTTCCATCTTTTCCCTTTTTCTTTCCATCCTTCCTTTCCCTCCTTCTTTCCATCCCTTTCCCCTTTCTCTCCATCCTTCCCGGCCGCACTCGGGGCAGGAGCAGGGGAATGCCAAGGGCCGGGAAAAGCTCCCTGCAGCCTCTGCCTCCCCTCTCAGAGCTCAGGCAGTGACAGGCGGCTCTGCTCAGGGTGAAAAAACAGAAATAAATGAATTTTATATCCAAAATCCGGCCCCGCGGGGTTTGGCGCAGATGCCGCAGCTGGACACGGGCGACCCGGAGCTGGAGGAGCCCCGGGATCCCCCAGAAGTCGCCCAGGGTGGTGGCAGGTCCCTGTGTCCCCGTGTCCCTGTGTCCCTGTGTCCCTGTGTCCCTCTGTCCCTCTGTCCCTCTGTCCCTCTGTCCCTCTGTCCCCGTGTCCCTGTGTCCCTGTGTCCATCTGTCCCCGTGTCCCTGTGTCCCTGTGTCCCTGTGTCCCTGTGTCCCTGTGTCCCTGTGTCCCTGTGTCCCTCTGCCCCTCTGTCCCTCTGCCCCTGTGTCACTCTGTCCCTGTGTCCCTCTGTCCCTGTGTCCCTCTGCCCCTGTGTCCCTGTGTCCCTGTGTCCCTGTGTCCCTGTGTCCCTCTGTCCCTGTGTCCCTCTGCCCCTGTGTCCCTGTGTCCCTGTGTCCCTCTGTCCCTGTGTCCCTCTGTCCCTGTGTCCCTCTGTCCCTGTGTCCCTGTGTCCCTGTGTCCCTCTGTCCCTGTGTCCCTCTGCCCCTGTGTCCCTGTGTCCCTGTGTCCCTCTGTCCCTGTGTCCCTCTGTCCCTGTGTCCCTGTGTCCCTCTGTCCCTGTGTCCCTGTGTCCCTCTGTCCCTGTGTCCCTCTGTCCCTGTGTCCCTGTGTCCCTCTGTCCCTGTGTCCCTGTGTCCCTCTGTCCCTGTGTCCCTGTGTCCTTCTGTCCCGCTGCCACCCTCGGGGGACACCCGCCCGCAGCCCCGGGACTTTCCCCTGCCAGGGACTCTCGGAGGGACAAAACACCACGGAACAACCGCGGCACAAAACGCCACAGAACGGCCCGGCGACAACCCCGAACCCCACATTTCCTCTTTTACCGGCCCGGTTCAACAACAGCAAAAGTCGCGGCCTAACCCGGGCAGCCCGCTGGGAATTCTCCCCGCGTTTGCAGAGTCCCTGGCTAAATCCAAGCAAAATCCGGGAAAAGAAGGGGGAAAAATCCGGGGAAAGAAGGGAGGGAAAATCCGGGAAAAATAGGGGGAAAATCCGGGGAAAGAAGGGGAAAAAATCCGGGAAAAATAGGGGGAAAAATCCGGGAAAAATAGGGGGGAAAATCCGGGGAAAGAAGGGGAGAGGGAATGGGAGAGAACATCCCCGGCTCCCGCCTGTCCCGAGCAGTGCGGGGGATGCTTGTGGCGCTTTCCTCCCTTCCCGTTACCCGACTCCCAGGAAAATCCTCCTCTCTTGGAGTAAATCCTTCTCCCTTGGAGTAAATCCTTCTCCCTTGGAGTAAATTCTTCCCCCTTGGAGTAAATCCTTCCCCTTTGGAGTAAATTCTTCCCCCTTGGAGTAAAATCCCTCTCCCTTGGAGTAAATTCCTCCTCCCCTCGCCCCCGCTGCTTTTTTGACCCGGGACTGTGGCTGGCTCCCCGAACTCGCTATTTTCTCTGAAATTTGGCTCTCGAGCGAGGGGTGGAAAAGGGAATTCTTCTCCTTTTATCCGAGGCGGGAGCCGCACGGACACGCAGCTCCTGGGAGCCCCGGGGCTTGATTTAGGATCGGGATTTGCCAAGCCCGAGCTTTTTTTGCGGTCACTGAACCCCGGCTGCTCCAGCATAACCATATATATTTATTTTTTTTTATCTGTGTGTGTGTTGAAGGCCACCAGACTGGAGCTTTTCCTGTGTTTTGGGGAGAGGAGAAAGGAGGGAGAAGGGAATCAGCTCAGCCTCGGGAATTCCTGCTGAGGAGGGAAAAGTTTTATTGTGTCTGCTCTCGTTTTCCGCAGATAAGAGCGGGGCAAAGGGAGGAACCGATCACGGGGTCACTTCCTAAATTCCCACATTTAGATTAATTATTACACTCGTCCCCACGCACCGGGCTCGTAATTAGCCGGGAAGTTTTCCTGCTGGAAAAATCCGGGAGTGAAAAGCGCTGCGCCCCGCCGGGAAGGGAGATGAGAGAAATCCCGATTTTTCCTGGGGGATCCCAATCCGGGTGACATCCCGGAGGAAGGACAGGAGAGGTGGCTCTTCCCCCTCCCTGGGAATGCCGCGATGATGTGGAAATTTCCCTTGGAAAAAAAAAAAATAAATAAATTCCCGGGGGTTTCAGAGATTCCCGCAGCCGCTTTCCCTCCTCTGTCCCCCGGCAGTGTCAGCGTTCACCCCGCTCCAAACTCAGCTTCTCCAGGAGATTGGAAAACCGGGATAATTCCGCCTGGAAATAAACAGCAGGAAAATAAAATTTTTTTTAAAAAAATTAATTATCAAACCCACCCAAAAATTAGGAGGAGGTTTCATTAGGAGAGGCTGGAAGGGTGGGCTGGGAGGCACCTGCTGCCTCCGTGTTCTTCATCTTCACCCCCAAATTCTCTCTCCGTGCACGGCTCAGAAATAAACCCCGAAAGGATTTGCCACATCTCAGTGGTTTTCTACTGAATATTAACTAATTTCAAAGCCATTTATAAAAAAAAAATCAGGATTTTTCAGATTGTTTGGCCCAGGGGAAAAAAAAAAATTCACCTCAGATCATTCCTCTGCTGGCAATATTTTAGTTTGCATCTGACAAAATGAGCTGGGGTTCATCGAGTGTTTGTTATTTTTATTCATTGTAGGAATAAAAAGAGGCAGGCAGAGAGGTTTTCTCCTCACATTTAGAAAAATCCACTAAAAATCTGCAGGATTGGGATATTATTCCAAACCCAAGTGATCAATTTTCATTGGTTTTTCCTAAATTTAGGAATGATTCTGAGAAACCTAAAGAATATTTCACAATAACCAATAAGGTGCCATATAAATTTATTGTGCAAATGCTATTAAGGATCCAAATCTTCATTTAAGAGGCCAGTTTGGATGAATTGATGCAGGAGAAGTAAATTTAGATACCCCACGGCACTGCAAGCCTGATATTCTTCTTGCTCCTCGGGAAATACAAATTTTAGAGGTAAAAAGTACAAGCAAGTCCTTGATAACTCCAGTAACAAGTCCCAGCTTATCTGTTTAGTCTTTTTTCTAATGTAAATATTTGTATTTCTGTTTCTATTGTCTGTGACTTTCAAGTTCAGTTTCTTTTCTGGGCTGGGCCAGTTTTCAACTCGTTTTTAAGATTTTTCTTCCCGTTTCTTTTCACCAAAGTTGGCATTTGAAAGCTTTAAAATATTTCTGTCAGAGACAACTGGCCCTGGACCCTTGAGAAACTTTGTGAAAGCTCAAAATCCTGGCATAAATTCCCTGAAATTCAATATTTGCATGGCGGGGGAATGCCCTGATTTTCCCTTTTCCCTGTTTTTTGGTCTATGAGATGTTGGATGCATCAAGGTTTTGTAGGATTTTTTAAGAACTGGCTGCAGAGTTGCTGATTTTGTGAGGATTTCCAAGCTTCAGCATTTCCAGCAGGGCCTCATTTCTGCCAAAATCAGGGAAATCTGAAAAGCCGAGCTGAGTGCAGGCCCAAAAAAACCAAATTACAGCACAGAGAGGAGAACAAAAACCCAAAAAATCAGGGCTGGGGAGGAACGGGGAAAGAGGAAGCTGAAATCAAGATGTAAAGAGGGAATTTTGAACCAGAGATTTTAGCTTTGCATGTGGAAGTGAAAATCAGGGTTAGGGGTGAGCAAAGGGAGAGGACAGAAGTGAAAAGCTCAGCCTCCAGTGGGAAAAAAAAGCTGGGAAATACCTGAAAATGGGGAATTCTCTCATGTTTTGGGAGGCGGCCGTGGTCTGGGAATAAAAATCAGGGCTGGATCGAGCAAAAGGAGCTGCTGATCCTGTTTTTAAAGAGCAAACAGATCAGAAAAGAGAAATAAAACCGGGTTGTGACAAACTTCAGCCAGTTGTAACTGCCTGGGCTGAAGTCAGAAAACGTTAAGAGGAAGGAAAATCTCGAGCTGCAACTGCGAGGACGCAATGCGGGGCCGGTTCCTCTTCCACAGGCAAAAGAGGAATTAAAAACGAGCTGGATTTTCATCTCTGGGTTTGTTCTTTTGGGGGTTTGGGGGCGTTTCTGTGGTGGTAGTGCCGTGGAATTGGGGAAACAGCAATGGGTTCTAAAGAAAATCAGCCAAAATAATTCAAGCCCTGAATTTTGGCAGAGGACGCGGAGAGAGATCTCAGATGTCCGTGGAGTTCCAGCAGGTTGAATTTGGTTGGGGAATTCAAGGAGCTACAAGAAAAATTAAATTTTTCATCATTAAACCAGTGTGAACAGTTAAAAAAAAAATCAGAATCTTAAAGTACAGAAATCTT
This sequence comes from Ammospiza caudacuta, assembly GCF_027887145.1. Classification (NCBI taxonomy): domain Eukaryota; kingdom Metazoa; phylum Chordata; class Aves; order Passeriformes; family Passerellidae; genus Ammospiza; species Ammospiza caudacuta. The sequence continues at coordinate 119,955,568 of NC_080594.1, read as the reverse complement.
TATATTTCTCATCAAAATCCCAGCGAATCCTGTGTTCCCAAAGGTTTGATGGATTTTGGCACCAAGGAGCACAAATATTTTGGGGAAAGGGAAAAGTCCTTAGTTCAGGTCATGATTTCCATCCATCCACTCAAGGGCGAGGCCTGAAAATTATTTGCTTTATGCTCCTGAAGGAAAGAAAGAAATTGTTCAGTAAATTGGGATTAAACATTTGATTGAGGCCTGATTTTCCACGGCCTTGCTCTGGATTTCTGCTTGGGCAGCTCTGTTAAGAGCTCCTGATATAAATCAAACCATCGAGCGCTGCTACTTGAATTTATTTATTGACAATTTCAGAGACTTTTGAAAGCTCATTTTCTGTATTTTTCATCTCAGAGCATTTTTTTCATTTCACATCCTGCTGGGTGTTTCAGAGGTGCATCAAGGAGGAAAAATTTCTGTCCAACCACTGGGAAAAATCAGGTTTAAAATGGTAGAAATCTACGATGAGGAGTAAAAAAAAAGTGCATTTTAAAGAATATAAGTTATGGTAATATAATGATATTTTAAAGAATACAAGTTATGGTAATATAATGATATTTTTAAAACTCAGTATCTTAAGAGCTTTGGTTCTCCAGGAATTTCCTGGAGTTCTCCTGGAAATTCTTCTCCAGGGGAGAAGAATTTTTAAGATTTTCCTTCCCATTTTTTGTCACCAAAGTTGGCATTTGAAAGATTTAAAATATTTCTGTCAGAGACAACTGGCCCTAGACCCCTGAGAAACTTTGTGAAAGTTCAAAATCCTGGCATAAATTCCCTGAAATTCAATATTTGCATGGCGGGGGAATGCCCTGATTTTCCCTTTTCCCTGTTTTTTTGTCTATGAGATGTTGGATGCATCCAGGTTTTGTAGGGTTTTTTAAGAACTTCTTTAAATTCTTCTCCAGGGGAGAAGAATTTTTTTATCCAGGTAGGAAAACACTTCAGTGCAGCAACAAATCGACCACCACGCTACCATTTAGCAGCGTGCAGCTGTGGAATTTATAATTTCAGAGCTCAATTTCTGTAATCAAATCGAAAATCCTTGATTAGAGAATAACAAAGAGAATAACACTTTGGGGGGAAGAAGAGAATTCCCATCCCGGCAGATCGGGAATGATTCCCAACACCCGCTTGGCCCACCCAGATTTTCACCGCAGCTTCTTCTCCCTGCTTTGACCTCTCAATGAAACAAAGCAAACTGAGGGTTCTGCTCTTGCCGACGCAGGTGGTGGCCCTGGGGGATGTCCCCGACGGGACCCTGGTGACGGTGATGGCCGGGAATGACGAGAATTACTCGGCGGAGCTGCGCAACGCCACGGCCGCCATGAAGAACCAGGTGGCGCGCTTCAACGACCTGCGCTTCGTGGGCAGGAGCGGCAGAGGTACGTGGGCTCCATCTCCATCTCCATCTCCATCTCCATCTCCATCTCCATCTCCATCTCCATCTCCATCTCCTGCCCCTGGACAGGAGCTGGGAGTTGTTATCCACCAGGGAACGCTGGAAAAGCCAGCACAGTTCCATTCCAAAGGCGCGGGACGGGTTTCCGCGTTTCCGCCCGGTTTCCCGCGTCCCGCTGATTTTTAAGCGGTGAAATCCCGTTGGGAAACAAAATATCAAAAGCCACCCAGAGAGTGATATTTTGACTCTGGAAGCCATCCTTGCTAATTTAGGCAGCACGATGTTACCCGTGGTTAGGTTTGAGTGGCAGATTTTCAGTGTGAAATGAGAATTTTCAGCTTGTGGTCATCTCGGGGCTCCCCAGCACTCTCTGCAAAAACTGATTTTTGCAACAGAGAGAGTTCAAAATACAGACTAAACATACAAATAATTCACACTTAGATCTAAAAATTCCACAGGTTCCTGACCTGTTGAAGGCTCTTTCTCTGACCTTGTTTCCTCTCACAATTCAACAGTCACGGCACTTGATGTCTCCCACAATATGGAGAGACCAGGCAGGACAGAGGGTTTCAAAATCTGATTTATTTCTGCCATAACCAGTAGTTACTGGTAGAAATAAAAAGGCTTTTGGAGCATAAATAACAAATAAGAGTTGAAGCTGACTTAGAGTGGACTACATTAAAATATTAGGAAGCTGCAAATAGCACCTGACATGCTGCCTGTGAGTGGGCAGGTGCACAAAGTTTCATCCCAAAGTAATCAGCAGAATATCCTTTAAAACTTCACTCCCTAATCCTAAATCACATCAATTCCACGAGAAGCACTAAAATAAACTAATGGAATGGTGAGGAGACTTCAGGGAGGTTGGGTCAAACCCCTAAAGAGAAGCCAGCGAGTTGGGGCTCAGAAAAAGCTCAGGAGAAGGAGCAGCCTCTCTCTTTTTTTTTAAGGTCAGGGATGAAAATCTGTCACATTTCCAGTGTGAATTCAGGTGGTGTTTTGTTATGTATTTTCTTTTTCTTTAATTTGTCTTCAAAACTGTAATGGGGCATTGCGGTATTCTGGCATTATTCCAGGACAATTTAGTGATAGGGCAGCACCTCTTGAACTTCAGGAGGTCTCATTTTGGAACAATCTGTGCTCTGGTCACTTCTGTGCCCTCAGAAGTCAGGGACTGCTGCCCCTTCCTCACCACTTTCCCCTCCCTCTGTTCCCATGTGACACCCGAGCCGTGACCTGGTTCCACACGGGGATTCCTGATTTTCAGGAGAGTCCCAAAGCTGACCCACTTCTGGCTTTTATTCCAAATGGGAGATGTGTCAGGCTGGAGAGCGAGGAAGTTCTCCTGATTATACACAACAGCCTTTCCTCTCCTTTGAAGTGAAAAGCACCCGTGGACACCCCTCCAACACAAACAGCGCCACAACGCCGCAGCAGCGCGGCCCTGACGGAGCACTAAACACATTTTAGGAATAAAATCCCCATCCAGTTTTCCTCTGGGTCCTGCAGCGTTTTTAGCTGAGGGTACAGAGGCAGCTGCCTCTCAAATTGTGTTGTTTGGGCCGCCTTCAAATGGAAAACACCCGCAGCTGAGAACGTCGCCTTGTAATGCCAGCGAGGAATAATAATAGGGTAATGCAGAGCAAATTATATCCATTTACTGAAAACATGAGAGATGCTGTAATGTCTAAAAGTATCAGTCATTAAACGTGGTCATTTGGAATATTAAAGGTACCACCTTTTCAGTAAATGGAATTTGCATTATGATTCAGAGCTGACTGTTTAGAAGATTCAAATGAATAGCTGGCAGAGTGCTGGAGAAGCTCATAAAAACAAACCTGTAGCTCAGTTCCTGGCCATGGTAATGAGGCTGGAAATCATAGCAGGCAACTGGGGGAGCCTCAAGGTCAAAATCCAGCAGCTGGGACACAGCAGAACCTATTTCTTGGGAGCAGGGAACCCTTGCCCTGCTCCTTCAGCCGCTCACACACCAACCTGGGCTTTCCAGGTGTGCTATCCAGAGCCAGGTGCTGAGGATCCTTTAAGTGCAGGGATTTGGGAACGCTGCGTGCTCTTAGTCAGGCTCCCAGGTTCAACATCCTCACCTGCCCATCTTTGGGGTGGTGACTAATGGATGCTTTTGTTTACTCCTCCGCCAGGGGATTGTTTTCCAAAGGTGGGGATTGTTTGCCTTTGTGTGGGATTTGGGAGCTGCTGTTCTGCGGCATTTGCACAAAGCCTGCAGCAGAAGGTGGCTGCTTCAAAGGGCACTGCTGCCTTTGATACTTGGCTGCAGGAAAATGAACCCCGACTTTGTTTGCCGTGGAATATTTGAGCTGGGATCAGCTCACTGCCACCGGTGATAATGCGGTGCCAGGGGCGTTGTGCGAGCAGGGACTGAGAGTTCACCTCGGTTCAGGCCACGGTGGAGGCTTCTTGTGTCCCTCAGGGGATTTAAAATCCTTGCTTGAAATCCCTGATGGAGAATCAGGAGTGGTTTTGAGTGGTGATCGTCAGAATCCCCATTAAAATCCCCTCAGCAGCCACAGCTCTGTCCCTTCTGAGGAGGAAATTCCCATTCTTGACACACTTCATAAATAATTTCAATTTCTTCCATGGAATGCAGCAAGACAGTCTGTATCAAAGATTATTTTCCATGTTTTCCTCCTGGTTTTGGGAGGGTCACAGTGAATCCTCCGTGATCTGGGGGCTGATTTTCCCTCATCAATATTTAGCACCAAATATCAGCCAAAGTTTCAGCCTTGTTCCGTGCCCAGCACCCAGAGTTTGCCCCGTGCTGCTCAGCCTTGCTTAGAGCTAAAAACCCAAAACATTCGGTTTTCTTCACACCAAAAATAGAAGTGAGACTGTCACAGGTCAACCAAAACCCGGAGATGTGGTAGAAAAGCAATTTGGCTTTTTTCTTCCTCATCCAAAGGGATTTCCATTGGATTTGGCCGGGATCCAAGGCTCCGATTCCTCAGCGCTCAGCTGGAGAATGCTGCTGGGCAAACCTGCCCGTCTGGCTCGGGAGTCATTTCGGGAAGAAAAATGTCCTTTTAAAACTCCAGCCAATCTCAGCCTCCCCCCTCGGCCTGATTACCTGCTTAAAACAAAATTAATCCTGATTTTTCGCCCTCCGTTCGCAAACATTCCGTGCTTCCAATTGCTCCTGCTGCAACGTATCCCTGTTTTTTTAGGGGATAAAGAACCAGTTTAGGTCACTCTGATGAAATGGATCTGATGCAAAAAGCCTGACATTGTAGAAGTTCATTGGCTAAAATGAAAAATAAATAGTTATTTTGGAGAGGGAAAGCTCTGTGGCTTGGGGAACACGACATATTTTCCTCATGGAATCATTAATCCCGGTTCCTATCTTCTTTGGAGGATGTAAGATTCCAAAAATCCCAACAAATAAGCATGTTTTCCAGATGAAAATGATTATTAATGGGTTATCCTAAGAGTAGCTAATGGAGAAGCGTCTTGGCTTGCTGCAAGAGATCTCAATCTAAACCTGAGAGTTGCAGCTCCAGGAGAGTTTTAAAAACTGCACCTTGGAAAGGATGGAAAATTAAATCCATGCAGAAATTTCCTCAGGATTAGAGGAACTGGAGTAAATGTTGTGGCATTTTTCAATTTCCACGGAGCCAAAGCAGGTGTAGCTTTGTAGAACACGAGAGATTTTACCAAGCACAATTTCTGCCCTCAGGACTCTTCCTTCTGGATATCATTCCCAGGGAAAAAAAAAATCACTCTAAGACAAAAACCTCAAAAATACTCAAACTCCAAAAATTACTGGCCAGGATGCCAAATCCAATTATTTTTATTGGTCTTCCCAAGCCAGAATTTTGCTCCTTCTGTACAGGCTGTGTTATTTGAGCACTTGGTTGAAATGGATTTTATTTTTTTGACTGAAATGCACTCAAAATTATAAAAGTATGTGCAAAACAGAGGATGCTGCCCTTCAGCAGGGTCGTAAAACCAGTATTAAGCAGGCGTCCAGGTTCTGATCCAAGCCTTTGGAATGCTGCAGGGGACGTGGGATCAGATCCTGGAGTCACAACAAGCAGAGTTTGCCAGATGGGATGAAAACAGGAGAAATCCATCAGCAATCAACAGGAGAAAAAGGGTCAATTGATCGAGTTTAAAATCAAATATTTATTTGGAGTTTGGATTGATAAGGATGTGGCATTTGAAGGATGCTACAGCCAGTGGAGGGGAATGGGAATTTTCTTTGGATATTGGGAAGAAATTCTTCCTCCTGAGGGTGGGCAGGGGCTGGGATGGATCTCCCAGAGCATCTGGGGCTGCCCCTGGAGCCCTGGCAGTGCCCAAGGCCAGGCTGGACACTGGGGCAGTGGAAGGTGTCACTGCCAAGGGAACTGGATGAGCTTTATTGTTGCCTCCAATTCCAAACCATTCCATGATTCCATGACTCAGTGAAAGGAAGGGGAGGTGCCCTGGGCGTGTGTTAGAGGCTCTTTGTGCTTCCATGACTCTTCTCCAAGGACTCTTCTCCCTCCATTCTGTTCTGAATGGTGAATTTTCCCCTAAAAACCAGCGGCCAGGAGTGATGCATTTCTTTTGAAGTGATTTAGGGTGGCTTGGTTGCATCATTAATTTGAGCCAAGATTTCTGTGCAATCCCACTGAGGCTAAGCAGCAAACCCAGCCCTGCAAGGGGATGGAAACCTTGGCAGGGAAGTAATGGAAGGAGGGAAGGAAGGAGAGGAAAATCCTTTCCCAGTGCCCAAGGTGCCTTAGGCTTGCTCTGAGCAGCTTGGGTTGTGCAAATCTCCAGTTATGGAATTAACCCCGTGGATGATGCTGCTCCTCACAGGGGCTGGACTCCCAAATACCATCTGGGTTGGCCCTTGGCAGGGATGTGATGGCAGGAGAAGGGAGAGGAAAAGCCTCTCCCAGTGCCCAGGGTCCCTTGGGCACATTTGCTCCAAGCAGCCAGGGGTATGAGTTTCCAATTGTGGAATTAACTCCATGGATGATGCTGCTCCTCACAGGGCTTGGACTCCCAAAAAACATCCTGAGGGATGAGGATGAGCAGCAAACCCAGCCCTCCAAAGGGATAAAAACCTCAGCAGGGATGTGGTGGCAGGAGAAGAGAGGAAAATCCTTTCCCAGTGCCCAAACTGCCTCGGGCTTGCTCTGAGCAGCCAGGGGTGTATGAATTAGCCCCATGGATGATGCTGCTCTGTGTGGGGGTTGGACTCCCAAAACCCATCCTGAGGGATGAGGATGAGCAGCAAACCCAGCCCTCCAAAGGGCTGTAAACCTCAGTGCCAGGAGGAAAGGAGAGGAGAAGCTTTTCCCAGTGCTCAAGGAGCTCCCTCGCTCTGGGCAGCCGGATCTGGGAATCCACAGCTGTGGAATTAACCCCATGGATGATGCTGCTCCTCACAGGGCTTGCCCTCCCAAAAACCACCCCATGGGACGAGGCTGAGCATGCCTACAATGGCTCTGCCAGCTCCCAAAAACCCCTCTCTGCCTCGCTACTAAAAATTTCATCGGGGCGAATAAACTCCCGCTCCGAACGCGTCAACAGCAGAAAAATAACGGCAGAGGGCTCGGAGAGTTTCCTGTCTCCGGGAGCATTCCTGCTGTAAACAGGGGCCATGCCAAGTGCTGAACCACTGCCCTCAGTCCAATAACAATAAATCTATTTTTTGGTTCTGCTCAGCCCCGCTTGCACATTTTTGGAGCGGCGAGGATGAGGCAGACGCCACGCTCGGAGCGTTTTCCCAAATTTTCTTTCTTTTTTTTCCCTGATAAAAGGGCTTCCCATAATGTTGTTTAGGGAAAACAAAGTACCTCTCTAGATGAAAAGGTTACATAGTTTCAAGAGATCTGTTTGCCCTGAAGCTTTTCTCTTGTTGGTTTTATATTTGTTTTCAAATTGGTTTTTATTTTGCTGTTTGGTTTTTTGGTGCCATCCATCAGAACTCCTGGAGTTCTGGTCAAAATATTCTGATTTTTGTGGGTGTGTGTGTCCCCATATCTCAACTCCAATAAGAGCTGCTATTTTGTCACCAAAATAAAATCCTGCTGGGAGATAAATCAGGCTTAGGGCTGGCCATAGAACTTGAGCAGGACTGAGGATGCTGCAAATCAGTGGCTCACAATCACTGTCAGGAGAGTCTCTTCCAGCACAGTCATGTGCATAAACCCTCATCCGGCTGAATCAGTCTCTGTTCCCTTCCAAAAACCCTTTAGGAGCAGGAAAAAGTAACAAAAACATATTTTAAAATAATTTTTTATTATCTTAACACTGCATCTCTCCACCTTTTTTACCCCCATCCTGCTCCCCAATGTTCCCCCCACCATATTATGTCCACAGAGTTTTCCCAGCCCCTCCAATTCATTATTCCATTCATCTCTGGGTGATATTTCTGGGAGTCCCCTTGGAGAGCTGCAGCCTCTGGGCACAGGGTGAGAATTCTGTGCAAACCTTTAGCACCAGGGCAGGTCTGGGGCTCAGAAAAGGATGCAAGGAAGGATCCTAAATTCCTAAATTCCTGAATTCCTGTTGCCTTTTCCACTGAAGGTGTGTGGGGAGGAGGTTCTGGAGAGGGAAGGAGCTGCCTGGAGGGCTCCGTGCCATCAGAGCTCTCCAGCAGGGCGGTGCTTGGAGCTGTGCGTTCACATCAGTTCCCTGAAATTTAGGCAGGAACTGAAGGAAAAGCTCTGGCAAAGCCACAAATTTTCCACGGGCTGGACTTAGTGCACAAAACCCTGCTCACCTCCAAGGCCACAGAGTTGGAAGTTGGCAGCTTCCAGGTCGGTAATGGCAGCGTTATCCCCCTCCCAGATATCCATCGAGTGACCCCGGGGCTTTTCCAAGCCCTGGGATCGATGGGAGCTGCATTAGTGGGAGGACAGCACAGAGACTCCCTGCTCCAAGCACGTCAGCTCTGAGCAAACAGCCCCAGGGCAGCTGCTGCGCTCAGAGAGCTCCTGGGGGGATGCTCAGGTTGGGATTGATCTGCTTCAGGTGCAAGTCAGGGCTGCCCCCATCACTCTGCACAGCTCCTGAAAGGTGCCTGTGCTCACCTGGGGCTGGGCTCTTGCTCCAGCAGCACTGACACACCCAGAGCACACAGCCTCGAGCTGCACCAGGGGAAATACAGGCTGGAGAGCAGGGAAAAGGTTTTTGCAGCCAGGGTGAGAAAGTTCTGGAATGGCTGCCCGGGGAGGTGGTGGAGTCCCCATGCCTGGGTGTGTTTAACAAAGCCTGGATGTGGCACTGGGGGCCAGGGTTCAGTTGGGGCTGGGCTGGACTCGATGGTCCTGAAGGTCTCTTCCAACCTGGTCATTCTGGGATTCTGGGAATTCTGTGACTCTCTGAACTCCTCACTGCAGGAACAGCCCTGTTGGTGGTGGAAGGGTTCCTTGCCTTTCCTGCTCAGACAGGACGTTGTTGCTCTTCCAGGGAATCCTTCCCTGCTCCCTGCAGCTGCAGCCTCTGCCTGCAGCCGTGCCCTGGGTTTGTTCCCAGCTCCTGCCATGGAACCATGGAATGGGGTGTGGAAAAATGGACCATAAAGATCATCTCATTCCCACCCTACAGTCATGGGCAGGGACACTTTTCCCTATCCCAAGTTGTTCAGAATCACATCCAGCCTGGCCTTGGACACTTCCAGGGATCCAGGAGTAGCCACAGCTGCTCTGGGCATCCCCACCCTGCCAGGGAACAATTCCTCATTGCCAAGATCCCATCCAGCCCTGCCCTGTGGCACTGGGAGCCATTCCCTGGCTCCTGGATCCGCAAATGTGAGAGACACTGAGGCACAATCCAGGTCTCCAAGGGATTTTCCCAAGTTCACCAGGCCATCAGTGGGATGGGCCAAACCCACAACAGCCACGGCACGAGGTTTGCCCGGTGTGAGGATTGGGCAAAGGGTGAGAAAAGTGCTCAGAGGGGAGAAGGAATCACAGGTTCAGACAGAAAAGCAGCCAGAGAATCCCAGAATCCCAGAGTGGTTTGGGTTGGGAGGGGTTTTAGGGATCACCCAGTGCCACCCCTGCCATGGCAGGGACACCTCCCACTGCCCCAGTGTCCAGCCTGGCCTTGGGCACTGCCAGGGATCCAGGGGCAGCCGCAGCTGCTCTGGGAGTTCCATCCCAGCCCCTCATTTCCATCACAGGAAACAATTCCTTCCTGATATCCAGTAGAAGCTTTCCTGCTCTCAGTCTGAAGCCATTCCCTGTGTCCTGTCCCTCCATCCCCTGGAAATTGTCTCGCCCCATTCCTTGGAGAAGAGTGGAGGGGACAGAGGCTGCAGGTCAAGCTGCCCCCTCTGAGGGCCTGGGCTGAGGTCTCAAGGCTTTGGGGGTGTTTTTCAGGGATTTCTCCAGAAATCCCCCTGGGCTGGGGGAAGGGGAGGGCTGAGGGGTGTAATTTGGGATTTAATCCCACTTCAGAGGGATAAATCTGCTCGTGAACCTGGGCCTTAACCTCCCCGTGTCTCTGTCATCCCTATAAAGTCTGGGGGATAATTTCTACCTCAAAAAAGCTGATGAATGGTCTGAAATTAAAGCTGGGCTCAGGACTATCATTAAGCTCAAGGATGCATTTTCAGTGAGAAGGTGGGAGAAGCTTTGCAGTGGAGCCATTTCATCCTGAACTGTCCTTTCCACCTGCTCTTCCTGTTTTTCCCTTTCCCTGAACTCCTCAGCAGTGACACAGCAGCCAGGACAGTTTGTGGGATGCACTTTGTGGAGGTCAGCTCATTTCTGAGCACTCCACTGGCAGCCCCAGCTCTGCCCCAGAAGAGCACTTCATTTAAAACAAAAATTATTTTGAGAGGAAAAAAACCCCAAAATTCCCTGATATTTATTTTATGTCACAGCTTGAAAGCAAAGATTCAGGTTTTGGGGAGCTCATGCACAGAAGGATCAGAAACTTCCATTTAGAGCCATTTTTGAGGGAAAAAATTAACTCCACTCTGTCCAAATGTGTGTTCAACCATGATTTTTGTGGAAACTGAGTATCTCTAATTCAAGCCTTCAGATATTTTAATAGCAATTGTAGTTTCTAAGGGCTGCAGCTGAAATCTCCTTGTGCTGCCACTTGTGCAGGGGCCAGGCACCCCAAGCCCTTCATTCCTGCTGGGCTGTAATTATTGTCCCCACCCAAATTCATCAGAATTTTCTGCTGGTTACTGCTCCACTTAGAGGTAGAGGCTGCTTGGCCTTTCCATTCCATGTTCTTCCTTCCCCTCTCCCTGCTCCGTGCATTTCATGTTTTAATCCATTTTGGAAACTTGATCTGCAGGCTTGCAGTCTCAGGCAGCATCCCACCCCAAAAATTCAGCTCCAGCAGGTCACTGGGGTTGTTTTTGAAGATAAAAAAGCCCATTCAGCAGAGGCTGTGTTACTCTGGTGCACAGGAGCCACCACAAAGCCCCAAAGCTGGGATTTCCACGGGAGCTCAGAGTGCTGAGCCACAAATGAGGCTCCTGGCAGCCAAATTCCTCCCAGAGCTCAAAACCCACTCTGGAATTGGCCATCAGCACCCAGGGCACTCCTGGGGTTGGTGTTTGGGGTTGCCAGAGGTGACTCGTGGCTGTGTCAGCTCCTGGGTGTCCCCCTTGGGTGGCTTTTGTGTCCCTCGGGTGATTTCCCAGCTGCAGAGCTGCCCCAGCCAGGGAGGAGCTGGAGCTGCTGCAGAGCCCAGAGGAGGCTCCAGGATGGGCAGAGGGATGGAGCAGCTCTGCTGGCAGGAAAGGCTGGCACAGCTGGCATTGTTCACCTGCACAGGAGAAGCTTTGGGCTGAGCTCAGGGTGGCCTTGCAGGGCCTGGAGGAGCCCCAGGAAAGCTGGAGAGAGACAATTGCCAGGGGATGCAGGGACAGCACCCAGGGAATGGCTCCACACTGAAAAATTCCAGGTTTAGATCAGATATTAGGAACAATTTCCTCTCTGGGAGGGCGGGCAGGCCCTGGCACAGGGTGCCCCTGGATCCCTGGCAGTGCCCAAGGCCAGGTTGGACACCGGGTTGGAGCACCCTGGGACAGTGCAAGGTGTCCTTGCCATGGCAGGGGTGGAATGAGATGACTTTTAAGGTTCCTCCACCCCCAAACCATTCTGGGATTCTGTTGCAGGACACGCTGCCCTCAGAGGCCTCCGCTGTTCTATGGCCTCTTTTATTTCCAACCTCTCCCAGATTCTCAGGTATTTCCCTACTTCAGCTCCTCCCTGATCAATGGCCACAACCATTTCCTACCCATGCACATATTTTCATTCTCTAAGCACAAACTGAGCTTTTGTGGCCTCTCTGCTCGGGCACATTGACAGGAGAATTCACACCAAGGTGGCAGAAGCAGCAGCCTGAGAGAGGGAGAACAGGAATCCAGCTGTAAAGCTCCTGTTCTACATGAAATCCATGAACTTTTCCAAGGACTCCCCATCAAATCCAAGCTGCTGGAGGACAGGAGTGCCATCAGGTGCCACCTTTTCCACACGTGCCAGGCTGGCAGGGAAGGATGGTGTCACCACCCCAGCCCACGGCCCGGGGAAGTGAAACCCCTCAGCAGCACAGAAGTGAAACTGGCTGCACGCAAATTGTCAAATTTCAGTGTAAACATCTCCCTCCCCCCACAAAAAACCCCACAGACAGAAAAACTGTGGCTGTTTTAGTGAGCTCAGTGCCACCCCTGCAAGGTTTCCCAGCCTGCTGTGCCTGGGGCAGCTCCTGAGGGCTCCACGGGAGATGCTGAAGGTGCTGCCCGCTCCAGGGAGGGACAAAAAGCAGCACTGGGGCAGAAATGTGGTTTGGAATTGGCACTGACCCCTTTTGGCATGCTGGGTGCTCATCCCATCCTTTCTCTGAGGGAAGGGTTGGATTGTTGGTGCCGCTGCAGCACAAGAAAAAAGGGGAAAAGTGATTTTAGAACCAACCTCCCACCTCCTTGAGGGAGCTGAGATTTCAGGGAGCAGCCCCAGACTCCTCCAGGGGAGCTTCCCAAGATATTTGTGCTTTTTTTGGTATCCTGGCATCCACTTAAAACTCCTCTGAGGATTCCCCAGAGCCTTTTCATCCCCAGGTAGCGGCCCCAGCCTCCTGCCCATGCTGATTTTTCTCATTTTCCTCTTTCCATGGAACCTGCATCTCCATGAGACTCCTCCCAAACATTCTTTGGGAGCCTTTTCACCTCTCCTCCAAGGAACTGAAATCCCAGGTAGCAGCAAAACTCAGGGCCTGGGTTGTATTGATTTGAAAATGATGGAAATTAAACAAATGGAAATATAATTAAATATATAATATAATTAAGTAATATATAAATAATATAATTAAAATATAATATAATTAAAATAATAGCAAACCACGGGAAAACAACAAACAAATAACAGAAATAACAAAAAAATGGAAAATAACACCAAGAGCAGCAGCAGCTCCCACATCTGCCTGAGTCAATATTTTATGTCTGCAGCTCAGGATGATATTTTTGACTTCTGAAAGAAGCAAATGATCAGGGAAAATCTCCCTAAGAGTGACAGGGACTTCCCTTATCACCCAGATAAATTCAAATTCAATCTGGGTGCCTGCTGAGCCTGGCAATGTCTCTCTTACTTGATTTCAGTGATGTAATTTGGGTTGCTCAATGTAATTCCTGTGTTGCCTGAGGTTAAAAGTGCCAAAATAATTGGTTCATTTTGGCTGAGCGCTGTTACTTTGATTTCACCAAAAGAATTGAAAGGATTCCACCCCAAGACAAAACCTTCTGGCAATGCCACAGCATCTCTGCTGCTTTCCAGGCCAAAATTGGAATTTTTGGCCAGGAAAAAAAATGTGGAGAACGGGAGGAAAAGAGTGTGAAGGGCATGTCTGGGGTGTGGGTGCTGCACAGAGCTGGGGAGGAAAGGGAAGGGGAAAAGCCAGGATCAGCCATGTTCCTGCAAGAATGAGCTGCTTTTCCAGCTTTATTGTGGAAAAAAAAATTCAGGATTTGGGAGTTGGGAAGGAAAAGGAAATGGAAAATCCAGAACCAGCCATGTCCTTGCAGGAATGAGCTGCTTTCTCACAAATATTGTGAAAAAAATCAGGATTTGGGAGTTGGAGAGGAAAGGAAAAGGTAAAAGCCAGCACCAGCCATAACCCTGCAGGGATGAGCTGCTTTTCCAGCTTTATCGTGGAAAAAAAATTCAGGATTTGGGAGTTGGGAAGGAAAAGCAAATGGAAAATCCAGAACCAGCCATGTCCCTGACTTTCCAGCATTATTGTGGAAAAAAATTCAGGATTTGGGAGTTGGAGAGGAAAGGAAAAGGGAAAAGCCAGGATCAACCATGTCCTTGCAGGAATGAGCTGCTTTTCCATCTTAATTAAAAAAAAAAAAATCCAATATTTCTGTGAGCTCCAGTTTGCAGCAGGACCCTTTTTGGCCCCATAGAAATCCAGAACAAAACCTTTATTGATTTAGAGTGCTGGAGATTTCATCTGGGGAAGGAGCTGCTGTGTAAACACTGAGAGAACTTCCTGGAGTGAGAAATGCTCCCAAGGTCAGGTTTGTCCTGCTTTGGCAGGAGGTGGATTTCCCAAATTTCCAGTTTGACACGTGCTTAAACCTGAAAAAAACCCATAAAATCCTCAAACAGCTCCATTTCCCCCGGGACTGATTCACTTCTCTTGGAGTCAGGGAATGGTTTGGGTTGGGAAGGACCTTCAGAATCACCCAGGGACATCGGCCACTGTCCCATCTGCCACTGAAATGCTCCCAAGGTCAGGTTTATCCTGCTATGGAGGTGAATCTCCCAAATTTCATGTGCTTAAACCTGAAAAAAAACCCATAAAAATACCCAAACAGCTCCATTTCCCCCGGGACTGATTCACTTCTCTTGGAGTCAGGGAATGGTTTGGGTTGGGAAGGACCTTCAGAATCACCCAGGGACATCGGCCACTGTCCCATCTGCCACTGAAATGCTCCCAAGGTCAGGCTTGTCCTGCTTTGGCAGGAGGGAAGGGGCTGGATTTCCCAAATTTCATGTGCTTAAACCTGAAAAAAAACCCCATAAAATCCACAAACAGCTCCATTTCCCCCATGACTGATACATTCTCTTGGAGTTATGGAATGCTTTGGGTTGGGAAGGACCTTCAGAATCACCCAGGGACATCTGCCACTGTCCCAGGGGGCTCCAAGCTGGCCTTGGGCACTGCCAGGGATGGAACAGCCACAACTTTTCTGTGCCCCCCTCTCACAGGGAGGAATTCCTTCCCAAAATCCCACCCAAGCCTGCCCTCCTCCATCCCAAACCACTCCTGCCCCTCCATCCCTTGGCCCCAGTCCCTCTCCAGCTGTTTTGGAGCTCCTTTAGGCCCTGGAAAAAGCTCCAAGCTCTCCCTGGTGGATTTTTTTTGGGGCCACCAGCGTCATTTGGGTGCTTGGACCGTTGGCCTGCGGTGGTGACAATTTACAAATTTACAAATCCTCTAGAGCTGAGGTGAATAACAGCTTTATTTCATATTTAAATCCAGTGGCATCTGTGGTGCTGCTGGTAAACAAATCATGTTCTTTTTTTTTTTTTTTTGTTACGCCTCTTGCTTCAGCTGCAGTTTTGTAATTTTTTTTTTGTTTTTCTTTTTTTCTTCTGATGAAACAGCACCAAATCAAACATGAGAGGCAAAGTTTTATTCTGTGCCAAACTCACTGGTGGCTGCAGAAAAAAAAGCCGCCACCTGAGCACAGAATTTTGCCTTGTGCAGGCTTTGAACACCTGCAAAAAAAACCTTTTTACTCCCAGGATGAGCAGCTGTTAGTTCATGAAGAGTAAAGTGATTTCAGCCCTCCTCAACTTATTGATCTGATTTGGAGGGCTCAGAGATAAGAACCAGCAAAAAAAACAGCCCCAGTGTCTGGGAGGTGACGTTTGGGAATGGATATGGGATGTGTGGATGGCATCCTGGAGATGCTTCAGTGCAGAGAGCCGGGGAGATGCTGGGAGGAGCCAGAAAAATGGGGGAAATCGATCATTTAGTGTGGTTTAATAGTGATACAAAGGGGCTAAAAGGTAGAAAATGGATAAAAACCTCTGAAATAAAATCATCCTGCTTCTTCCTAGAACCTGGAATTCTCTCCCTAATAGAATAGAAACGTCTCTAATGTCATTTGAGTTGCATTTGGGCCTTACATTTCATAGTTTTCCTCCTATGTCTTTTGTCCTTGTCAGCACAGACATTCTTGGCTGCTTTCCTTCTTCTTTTTCTCCTTCTTTTTCTTTAATAATTTACTGTAATGATTTTTTTAGAAGAAAAATTAAAAAAAAACCCAAACCACCAAACCAAATTTAATGGCACAAAGGTTTATAGAACAAAGCCCAAAAGTAAAAGGCAGTGATGACACCAACCTCATCTCTTTGCCTTTTTCTCCCTCTCCCTCTCCACAGCCAAATTTCTGAAGGTTCCACTCCATTTTTTCCTGTTCCCAGTGGGATGACCCTTCATCCCTGGATTCAGTGGCTTTTTCAAAGGATCAAAATAGAATATTAAAAATAGAGAGGTTCAAGGACATGGATCTAGGATCTGGACAGGGATCTTCCTTCTTTCCAAAATATAATTCCCTGTATCACTAAACACACTAAATACTAAATACAACACCTAGACCACTAAAACTGAGAGAGAAATTAAAAATATACTTTACTTTTAAAACACTTTTATTTATTTACTGCACAAATCTGCAGTACATCTGCAGATTAGAGATTAATCAGAGATTAATTAGAGATTCTGTCTGTTTTCCCAACATTTCTCACTCCCTTCTCCCTCTGCCCACGCAGCCACTTTTATGAGAAGTGTTCCTCCCCCGCCGCAGCCCCAGCTGGTGGTGACGGCGCCCAGGGGTGACTCAGGCAGGACACAGGAGCTTCATGTGACCGTGGTGTCACCCAGGATTCGTGTCCTGCCCTTATTACAGCGTCCTGTGTGGGTCGCTGCTGGTGAGAGAGAGACGGTGAATCTTGTTTCTTGAATCAGAAGGCTGAATTTATTAATATATTATATATAATACATTATTACTATACTAATAGAATATAGAGAGAGGTTTTGCAGAGCAGCTAGCTAAGCTGAGATAGAAAGAATCTACAACAAAGTTGTGGCCAAGGACTCAGTCCCCTGGCTTGAACTGGTGATTGGCTCTTGATTATAAACATAGAAAATGAGCCAATCAAGGTGTTCCTGTTGCATTCCCCAGCAGCTGATAATAATTGTTTACCTTCTCTTCGGGGGCCTCTGGCCTCCCAAAGACGCAGAAATCTGAAAGAAAGGATTTCTGTGGAGAAATGTCTGCGACATGCCCTTGGTTCCTCCCGGACATTCCCGGGGCCTCGCGAGCCTCCTGCTCCCTCTGGAGCTCTGCAGGGAGCTCCTGGAGACCCCTGGGATCCTGCTGGAGGGGGCTGGACCTGGAATGGAGCTCCAAAGTCCTGCATTTCAGCACAGGGAACGGGCAGAGGCTTTGATCCTGGAGGCTGATCATGGAATCGTGGAGAGGCCTGGGTTGAAGGGACAATATCAGAGAATTCCAGAATCCCCGGGGCTGGCAAAGCCCTGCCAGCCCACGGAGTGCCAGCTGTGCCCCGTGGGCACCTTGTGCCCAGCCCAGAGCGCTCAGTGCCACCTCCAGGTGCTCCTTGGGCACCTCCAGATGCCCAGCTGGGGTGATTTGTGCTCCTGGCCTCATCCACCTGCAGCTCCTGCTGGCCAGGGCAGGGGGAGGTGGATGCTGGAGACAGCCCTGGGCACAAACACCCAGGGATGGGTTTCCCTCCCCTGAAATGGGTTTGTTTCACAAAGCCTGGAGGTGGCACTGGGGGCCAGGGTTCAGTTGGGGCTGCCTTGGACTCGATGGTCTTGGAGGTCTCTTCCAACCCAGGGATTCTGGGATTCTGGGAATTCTGTGAAATGTCTCCTTCCCTTTTCATGGAATCCCTGGGGTTGGCACAGCCCTGCCAGCCCATGCAGTGCCGGCTGTGCCCACCCTGTCCCCAGCCCAGAGCACTCAGTGCCACCTCCAGGGCACACCTGCAGGGATGGGCACTGCAAAGCTCCCTGGGCAGCCCCTGCCAAGGCCTGAGCTCCCTTTCCATGGGCAAATTGCTGCTGCTGTCCCAGCTGAGCCTGCCCTGGCCCAGCCTGAGGCCGTTCCCTCTTGAACTTCGTGCTTTGTTCTCCTCTGAAGTTCTCTCAGTTTTGCCCAGTCTCAAGGGACCTCCTGAGCAATCCTATAAATGTGGGGACAACTCAGAATCCATCTGAGGTGGTGGAGTGTCCATCCCTGCAGGTGTCCCCTGGAGGTGGCACTGAGTGCTCTGGGCTGGGGACAAGGTGCCCATGGGGCACAGCTGGCACTGCATGGGCTGGCAGGGCTTTGCCAGCCCTGGGGATTCTGGAATTCCATGACTTCAGCTCCCAAATCAGTGACACTTGAAGGCATTTTTGAAGTCCAGTCTCTACCAACCCCCCCAAGAGAGTGTCCAGGTGATATTTCCAGCCTCAGCTTTGTATTCCAGCCAGGACTGCTCCTGTTCCCATCACTGCTTTTTCTGGAAGGGCTCTGACCTTGCACCTCTTGCAATAACAAACATTCCCAAGGGATTTTTCCTGGCCTGGTTTGGAGGGAAGAGCTGATGGGAGCAGTGAATCCTGGGCTGTGCCCTCACACATTTGAGACCTTGATGTCCGTGGGAAGGGTTTCCAAAGTCAAACCCTGTCCCACCTTTGGGGATTTCCATCCTTGTGCCCATCAGGGCCCTGTACCAGGAGCCACCAGGGATAGTTGTAGGGAGAAATGGGGTCTGAAGTGGCTCTTGCACCCCAAAACCCCTTTCATCCTCATCGGAGGCTCCCAGAATGACCCCAGAACAATTGGCTTCCATCCACACAGCCCTGTGCTGATTTCTGGGTGGTTTTCCATCAATTTATGGGAATGTTGAACCCAGAGGCTCTCAGAATTTGATGTTAGCTCACGGTGCTGGTTTCTGTCACTGCTGTGACACTTTCAGTGTGACTTTTGGAGGCACCCAAACAAGGGAGTCAAGAGCCCAAGAATCCAAGAACCCAAGGCCAGAGTTTCAGGATGACTTTTGTGGGTTTTTGGTCCCTTTTTCCAGTCACCAGCGAGGTCAGGTCCTCTGTGCCTGACTCAGTTTTGGGCAATCCGTGTGTGCAGACACCCCGGGTGTATTATTGTGTCGTTGGAAATAAAATTTGTATCATGACACATAAAACCCAGGAGATGTTTACGGCCCTGCTGTCATCCCAAACCAGGACCAGCCACAAACCCCACGTTAAACTCCCAATCCCTCCATCCAACCTTCGTTAACCAGCCCCATAAACGATGAATAATCCAGGAAGGACAAAGCCACTCAGTCAGGCTGGATGGAGAGGGGACAGAAGGATCAGGGAACAGAAGCCAGGTGGGATTGTGGTGAGCAGCAGTGACCCAGGTTTGTGGTTCACGGGGCTGTGGTTAACCAGGATGTGGTTCACGAGCACAAGTGTCACCCAAGTGTCCTCCTGCTCTGCCAGCCCATGGCACTCCCCCACGTGGGCTTGGTTAAGTCTGTTCTGGAAAAAATATTAAAAAAAAAAAAAAAAAACAAAATCAGGTCCCTCTTCTACTTTATTCTGGTCTTGTAGAGTGGAATTATGGCAACGTTTTGCTCCGTTGTTGTTGGGGTTTTTCCTGCATTTATTTTCTATATAGAAACCTCTCCAGAACTTCCTAAAGAACTGAATT
The DNA here is from genome assembly GCF_027887145.1 of Ammospiza caudacuta. Lineage (NCBI taxonomy): Eukaryota > Metazoa > Chordata > Aves > Passeriformes > Passerellidae > Ammospiza > Ammospiza caudacuta. The sequence continues at coordinate 119,936,408 of NC_080594.1, read as the reverse complement.
GATGCTGTGTTCTAGCACAGCAGTTGACAAAAAAAAACAAAAACAAAAACTAAATTGGAAGCAAGATGGAAATATTGCAGACTAGTCCAGTAAATAAAGTATATATTTTTAATATTCTCTCTGTTTTAGTGTCTAGGTGTTGTATTTAGTCATACAGTGAACTACATTCTGGAAAGGAGGAACATCCCTGTCCAGACCGTTCACTTGAGTGCTGGACTGGAGAATCCTTGTGGATTTCTTCCTCTTCTTCTTTATTCTGGTTTTAGAGACTGGAATTATGGTCATATTTCACTGCACTTCACTATTGTTGGGGTTTCTCCTGCATTTATTTTCTATCTAGGAACTTCTCCAGAACCTTCTGACACAATGAATTAATTCTGTGTTCTGGCAAAGCAGCAGGTGTCAAACCCTAAACTGGAAATCAGATGGAAATAGTGCAGATTAGTCCAGTACAAAATAGTGCAGATTAGTCCAGTAAATAAAGTAGATTTTAAAATTCTCTCTCTGTTTTAATGGTCTAGGTGTTGTATTTAGTGTTACAGAGAATTTTATTTCGGAAAGAAAGAAGATCCCAGTTCATTTTACATTTCTATTTAATATTCTATTTACACTTCTATTGAAATTTCTTCTGATATTTCTATTGAAATTTCTACTGAAATTTACCCTTGCTTATACAGCTATTTCTATTTCATGTTTACATTTCTATTTAATATCCTATTTACATTTCTATTAAAATTTCTATTTACATTTAGCCTTATTTATAGAGCCATTTCTATTTAATTTTTTACATTTCTATTTAATATCCTATTTACATTTCTATTGAAATTCCTACTGAAATTTCTACTGAAATTTAATCCCGTTTATAGAGCTATTTCTATTTCATTTTTACATTTGTATTTAATATTCTATTTAACATTCTATTTACCTTTCTATAGAAATTCCTTTTGAAATTTGGCCTTATTTATAGAACTATTTCTATTTCATTTTCACACTTCTATTGAAATTTTTATTGAAATTTGGCCATATTTCTAGACCTATTTCTATTTCATTTTTACATTTCTACTGAAATTTGGCCTTATTTATAGACCTATTTCTATTTCATTTTTACATTTGTATTTAATATTCTATTTAACATGTTATTTACCTTTCTATAGAAATTCCTTTTGAAATTTGGCCTTATTTATAGAACTATTTCTATTTCATTTTCACACTTCTATTGAAATTTTTATTGAAATTTGGCCATATTTCTAGACCTATTTCTATTTCATTTTTACATTTCTACTGAAATTTGGCCATATTTATAGAGTTATTTCTATTGAATTTTTACATTTGTATTTAATATTCTATTTAACATTCTATTTACCTTTCTATGGAAATTCCTATTGAAATTTGGCCTTATTTATGGAGCTATTTCTATTTAATTTTCACATTTGTATTGAAATTTCTTTTGAAATTTGGCCATATTTCTAGACCTATTTCTATTTCATTTTTACATTTCTACTGAAATTTGGCCATATTTATAGAGTTATTTCTATTTCATTTTTACATTTGTATTTAATATTCTATTTAACATTCTATTTACCTTTCTATGGAAATTTCTATTGAAATTTGGCCTTACTTATATAACTATTTCTATTTAATTTTCACATTTCTATTGAAATTTCTTTTGAAATTTGGCCATATTTCTAGACCTGTTTCTATTTAATTTTTACATTTCTATTGAAATTTGGCCATATTTATAGAGTTATTTCTATTGAATTTTTACACTTGTATTTAATATTCTATTTAACATTCTATTTACCTTTCTATAGAAATTCCTATTGAAATTTGGCCTTATTTATGGAGCTATTTCTATTTAATTTTCACATTTCTATTGAAATTTCTTTTGAAATTTGGCCATATTTCTAGACCTGTTTCTATTTAATTTTTACATTTCTATTGAATTTTGGCCTTATTTATAGAACTATTTCTATTTAATTTTCACATTTCTATTGAAATTTCTTTGGAAATTTGGCCATATTTCTAGACCTGTTTCTATTGAATTTTTACATTTCTACTGAAATTTGGCCATATTTATAGAGTTATTTCTATTGAATTTTTACATTTCTATTGAAGTTTGGCCTTATTTATAGACGTATTTCTATTTCATTTTCACATTTCTGTTGAAATTTCTTTTGATAATTTGGCCATATTTCTAGACCTATTTCTATTTCATTTTTACATTTAATTGAAATTTAGCCTTATTTATAGGCCTAACTGAAGCCAACAATGAAATTGTGTGCAAGGGAAGAAATTCCTCGCTGGGGCTGGGGCCAGGTGGTGAAATGAGGGCGAGGGAGGAAGAGCCTCAATTTCCTCCCAGCAATTCCTGGTTCCCCTCTCGGGGGTGGTGTCCCCGGTGTCTCTGGCTGACCCCAGAGGTCCCTGATCCTGAGTCCCTGCTGAGATAAAGATGCTGCAGCTGCTGCCAGGCAGAGTTTTCACTGCTGCCAAGGCCAACACCATCAGCTGAGGTCTCCCGAAGGTGCCGAGTGTTATTCCTGCTCTTTTGCAAATGCCAGGAGTAAATGCAGGGATGGTGTTGGGTTTTATCTTCTTTTTTTTTTGCCAAGGTTGGGATTAAATGTGTGAGAGGGGATTTCTTGTTGGCGCTCAGATGTTTATCAGTTCTTATCTCTTGCAATCTCACAAACCCTGAGCTCTGCAGCGCTTCACTCCAACAAACTAAAAATGGAGCCCTGTCTCTCTCTCCAAGGCCTTTGAAGGATAAACTGTCCAATTGAGAAATGACACCTCAATTATTTCCACTTTTAACCCAATACCCAACCACCCGTGCCCACAATGGGGACTTTTTTATCCAATGACACAAAACCACCCAAACCCATGGAGAAGGAGGTGGAGAAGAAGGAGCAGCCTCCACCCCAAAATTCCATCTTGCTTTCTATCTATCCCTGTATTCTAAACCCTGAAACTCTGAGTTTCCCACCCTGTGATATCACACACTTCTGTTCAAACTGCACACTCACAATCCCAGCTCTGTCATTCCATTCTGGAAGCTTCTCCAGCCCCTCAGGTCAGTGCAGTGTT
>NC_080594.1:119898527-119933121 GCF_027887145.1 Ammospiza caudacuta | reverse complement strand
ACTTCTTGGATTGGGATGGGAATCAAAACAAAACCTGCTGGATTTGAGTGTTTTCCTTTCAGGAATGGATATTTGGGAACATTCCCCCAGCTCCATGACTCACTCAGTCACTTGGGCTGAAGGAATTCCAAGCAGGCCGAGATGTTTTCTCCTGATTCACCAAAGATCTGGGGAGCAATGGGAACAAACTGAGATCCTGCTGTCTTCCAGAGATCTAGACAAACCTGCTGAGCTCCAAAACCAACTCCAACTACAGTTTTTGAATAATTTCCTAAAACCAACTCCAACAACCATTTTTGATTCGTTTCCTTCATGGTTTTGATGGTTCTCAGACAGCCTGGGTTCCAATAAGTGTAAGGGGCCAGGGGAAGTTCAGATTAGGGATCAGAAACAATTTTTCCCTGGCAGAGTGGTCAGGCCTTGGGCTGAGCTGCCCAGGGAGGTTTGGAGTCACTGAATTGTCCCAGAGCAGTCTGGATGTGGCCTTGGGGACAGGATTGGGGTGGTGCTGGTGGGGCTGAAGGTGATCCTGAGGGGCTCTTCCAACATTCCTGGGATTCTGTGTCTCTTGGGCTCTCTGGGATGTGTGGAGGTGACAAGAGGTGACAATTACACTGTCACAGGGCCACCTTTGCACAAAGGCCAGTGGACGCTGTGTTCCTGCACATCCCACCATCCATGCTGGGATGTCCAGCTCTTTGGCCAGCAGCTAAATTTGCCCTCGAAACTGTGATAAATTCCCCTTTGTGGGAATTCCACATTTTCCTTTTTGTCCCATTGGATTCCTGTCTGTGCCTACCCAGAGAAAATTTCTCAAATTGTCACAGCTCATAAAGACAGCCAAGGTACTTAAAAACCTGGCTCTTCCTCCCCTGCTTTCATTATGGATTTTTAAAACCTCTTTTGAACTGAGCATTTTTATTCCCCACTTCTGAATAAATGCTTATTTTCAAAATTTTTCTTTTTTTATTTTCTGAAAAGAAACCCTGCTGCACTGTCAGGGAGAAGGGCAGGATGACCTAACCCATCATTTTCTTCTCTGATTCTATGATTCATAAAGCAATTTCTGTTTTTATGAGTGAGGTCCATGGGGAAAATCATTAGCAGAAACCAGATCAAGAGTAGTGCTCCTGATGAAAATACTTTTGGTTAGGAAACTTGGTAGAAATAGTCTGAGTCCTAAATTAAATATTTCCCTTAGGCCATTTGACCTGCTGTGTACCTCTGCTGAAAAATTAGGTTTTTTTCTTCTTTTGACTGCTTTTTTCTGCTTTTCCTCATTGAATTGTTTTAACCTACAAAGCTCTGAAAAATTCACTCACGGCCCAAATGCCTGAAAGTGATGTGAAAGGAAAAGGCTACAAGGATTTAGCCTGAAGTTAAGATGGGCATTAAATGTGATTATTCCCTGTTGGATATGTAGTTTTCCCAAATACTTTTGGGGGAAAAAAAAATATCCAAGAGTGAGATGCCGAGGGGTGTGGAGAGAGGGAATATTTTGCTGAGCAGGAGTTGAGAAGGAGCTGCTGGTTCTGTTCTGAAGGAAATCTTGTCCTACCTGAGGTCATTTTTAGGGAAACCCCAAGAATCTTTTCCTAATATAATAATAACAAAAGTCAACTCTTCTCCAAAAAAAACCTTTTCATTATTTCAGTGGGCTGAAATAATATTAATGTGTTTCTTTCTTGCTCATTTTCTGCTGCAAGTGCCTCATTTTGGAAGCTGAGGCTAAATTGTACCAAATACCAACTTAGAAACCAGAAAAAAAATGAACCATTTCATTGTTGGAAAATACCAAACATTTAAATTTCACTGGTGGATTAGGATTACATTTTAGTGGAAGGATTCAGATCCACTCATCTAGAATTACAGGGGCTGAGAGTTACGTAGGAGAAAAGACACAAAGGAGGTCCCAGTGCAGGGAGGAGCTGGAGCTGCTGCAGAGCCCAGAGGAGGCTCCAGGATGGGCAGAGGGATGGAGCAGCTCTGCTGGCAGGAAAGGCTGGCACAGCTGGCATTGCTCACCTGCACAGGAGAAGCTTTGGGCTGAGCTCAGGGTGGCCTTGCAGGGCCTGGAGGAGCCCCAGGAAAGCTGGAGAGAGACAATTGCCAGGGGATGCAGGGACAGCACACAGGGAATGGCCCCAGTGCCAGAGGGCAGGGCTGGGTGGGATCCTGGCCATGAGGAATTGTTCCCTGGCAGGGTGGGCAGGGCTGGCATGGAATTCCACCCCTGGATCCCTGGCAGTGCCCAAGGCCAGGCTGGACATTGGGCTTGGAGCACCCTGGGGTAGATGAAGGTGTCCCTGCCTATGGACCTGGCTGTTCTTTAATGTCCCTCCCAACCAAATCCATTCCATGATATAAATTCTGTGTGAAAGCAAAGTCACCACATGCTTCCATTTTATTATTTTTTTTTTTATTTTGAACAAAGCTTATGAATTGCTGAATTGTAACAGATAAAGGATCTCATGAAGGAAAGACAGGAATTCTTGGTTTCAAGGCCTTTTGTCTGGAGATGAAACTGAAACGTGATTATTTCCTGGCCCTCTTCCAGCTTTAATTTTTCTAAACTTAAGCTTTTCTTCCTTATATCCCATCTAACCCTCCTCTCTGACACTTTAAAGCCATTCCCCATTTCCCTGTCACTCCATGCCCTGGTGAAAATCCCTCTCTATCATTTTTGTAGCCCCTTTATGTATTTATGGAATTTAACTGGTTGGCAATACAAAGGATTGTTAAATTTATAGGAATTCCTGACACAGAGCAGTGCTGGTGGGGATCCTTTATGTCCTATCAATAAGTTCAACCTGTAGGTTTTCAACACTTCCATGCTTGAGAATTCATGGTGCAGACACTCCTTTTCCATTTGGGATGGGATTATTTTCCCTGGCATTTATCAGTGTCTCTGCTGAGGCTGGAGGGTTGGGATTGGTGATGTGAGACAGGAATTTGTAATTTATTTAGTTCAAGGCAATGGTCAAATATGTGGAACAGGAAACCTGGTGACAACACTGCTCCTCTGGGAGTGCAGCAGATCCTGTAGGATTGCTTCCCAAATAATTTTGGGTTTTTTAAATGAAACACAGAAGTGTTGACAGGCCAAGCTCCTTCCTTGAGAAATCAGGGACAAGGGAAGCCAGAGCTGCTGCACTGTGGGTTAGGAATGAAGCTAAGTCTGACACAGTCCTGCAGAAATGATTTCAACCCCTTCCCTTAGTCACTTCATCCCATACAGCTCTTTTTTCACCCTTCATCATTAACATGATTTTCAATCTAATAATTTTGGTGCCCCTCCTTGATGTCTCTGTGCTGAAACCAGGGGGAAGTGCTCTGAACTGAGACAAAGCCAGAATCAGCTGAATGTAGATTATTTCTAAGCACGACTCACTAGGCCTGACTTTCTCTTGCCAAATGCTCGCTCTACAAAGGTTTTGTAGCTGTTAAAAGCAGTGAGCAAGACGAAGATCTTTGGGGACAAGAACATTTTCCATAGGAATAGGAAAACATGGGGGAAAAGAAGATTTGAAGCAGAGGCTGGGGCTGGGAAAGGATGGGCCTGGAGTTGGATGAGGGGCATATTGTGGGTTTTAGGGAGTTATTTTGTGGAGTGGAGGTGCCTATTGTGGGTTTTAGGAGTTATTTTGCCTTTCCCCTTCCCAGAAGGAGATTTGCTGGCAAAGCTGAGCTGTTGGAGCATCAACCCCCCTGTCCCTCAGGAGTGGCAGATGAGTTTTCCTTCAGAGTTTTCCTTCTCTCTATGAGCTGATCCCTCCTTCCTCAGCTCCTCAGGGGGCTGGGAGAAGGGAGAGGGAAACTTCCACTCCTCATGGAGGGCTCAGACACTTCTGTTTGCTAAAGAAGATTTTAGCAGAGTGCAGGATCTTTTTTAAAGCCTCAGTTTTTGAGGAGATTCCTGATTTATGGGTTGCCCAAAACACCATATGTGTAAGGGAAAGGCTGGAGGAAGGTACATGGCGTTTTAAGTGAACAGCCCCTATTTTCTTCTTGAAATACAACAGCAAAGAATGGTAATCTGTTGAAGTTCTGACTGCTGAGAATTTGAGACTTTCTGTGCTGCCAGGCACTGACCCCCAGGAGAACACTGCATTGACCTGAGGCCCTGGAGAAGCTTCCAGAATGGAATGACAGAACTGGGATTGTGGGTGTGGAGTTTGAATAGAAGTGTGTGATATCACAGGGTGGGAAACTCAGAGTTTGGAGTTTTAGAATATAGTAATAGATATGGAGCAAGCCAAAAGTCCACCTGCACTGCAGTTCCTCCCAGCTTTGCCTGCCCTGGATTATCAGCTGGAGGATTCCCTCCTTGCAGCCCCACACAGAACACCACAGGCTTTTGCTTCATGATGGTGAAGAATAGAAAAAAGGCTTTACTTTGGTTTGCATCTCCATTTGTGCTCCTGCTCTTTGGGAATACTGGAATGTTCTGCCTGGGAGGTGGTGGAGTCCCCATGCCTGGGTGTGTTTAACAAAGCCTGGATGTGGCACTGGGGGCCAGGGTTCAGTTGGGCTGTTGGGGATGGGCTGGACTCGATGGTCCTGAAGGTCTCTTCCAACCCAGTGATTCTGGGAATTCTGGGATTCTGTGGAATTGCAGTGAGGAAATGAATTTTCTCTCAGTGTTCATGAGAAATCTCACTCAGGCTGATTCTGTGCCTGTGCTGTGTGAGGGTGTGCAAAGCAGGAGGGACAGAATGCCTGGGGGAGAATTGTGTTCTTCCAATGCTTAAAGGGGTTCCAGGAGAGCTGCAGAGGGATTTCCCACAAGGCAGGACACAGGGAATGGCTTTAAGCTGAAGGAGAGCGGGGATGGATGGGATATTGGGAAGGAATTGTTCCCTGGGAGGGTGGGGAGGGGATGGAATAGAAGCTGAATAGATCCAAGGTGTCCGAGGACAGACTGGGATAATGTGGGATGGTGGAAGGTGTCCCTGCCCATGACAGGGATCTTCAAGGTCCCTTCCAACCCAAACCATTCCCTGATTCCATGAGAGGCCATCTCAGCTCTGCTTGGAATCACCAGGGCAGGTGTTGTCTGTCCTACAAGAACACTATGTCCTCATAAATCACTTAAACACATCCTAAAGAGACAGAAAGATGTGAACAGCTTCCCTGCCTTCCTTAATCATGGAACAGATTAGGAACAGCATGTAAAAATGGGAGGAGGCAGCAGAAAGAATTTCCCCACTCATAAACAAAACATGGAGACATTTTATTTTTATTTTTCTAATAGTGCCTGACCTTTGTTCCTTTATTCTTCCTTTGAGTTTGGAGCTCGAGTCCATCAAGCCCCACATCCACCAGGCCACGTTCTGGGGCTGACCAGTCCAGAAAAGCCAGGCTGTGTCACAACCCTCAGCACATAAAGCTGCAGGAGGAAAAAAAAAAAAAAAAAACCAAACCAGAAACATTTATGGGACAGTGTTGATTTAATTATTAAGGATTCTGTTTGCCTGATTCCTCCCTGCAGCCAGCACCACGGGCTGTTCCTCATTACCTGCCCCACGTATCTTCCCAATCTCACCACAAACAGTTTGAGTTGACCACACCACTTCCCTCTTGAAAGTTAATCCAGTTTGACTCACCCTGAGCAGCTCGGGCCGAGCCAAGGAAAACAAGGCAAAGAATAACCTGCTTGTATCCACTTTGGAAACTTCTCAGAGGCCCTGCTTTCACAGGGCTCCACAGTAGCTCACTATATCTCCCTGCAGCTGCAGAGAAAATCAGGGAAGCAAAAAAAAAAAAAAAAGTTCCAGAAGTTAAAATAAAGCCCAGGCAGAGCCACGTGAAATTTATGAGTTCACAGTGGAGTGTTAGTCCAGAGGAGGATCCAACAAATTAAAATAGCCAAACTCATTTCTGTGGAAAACCAGGTATTTTCAGCTATTGTGCGGTGACAGCAGGCACTGGGTTTGGTAAAAGCAAAGGTCTGAAGTTCAAGGGAGGTGTGCAGCCCCAGCTATGCTCTTTTCTCGGGCAGGAGCAAAGCTCCACGCGTCAAAGTGTGAGCAGCCAGCACCTCCAGGGAGTAAATTGAATTTGGTGTTGCCAAATTGCCCTGGTTTATATAAACACCGAGGCACAGGAGCTGACCTTTAGGCGCAGGTGCCTTGTTGAGCCCTGGCTGAGGGTGAGTGTTGGGGACCTTTCACTGCCTCGAGACATTTGTGATGAAATGTTCCTGTCTGAGCAATTCCTCTGCTGTTTGTACAACCACTGCCCTGTTTGGAGTCACTGCACAGGTGACAAATGTCCTCACCCGTGGCTCTTCCTGCTCAGTGCCTGGGTTTGAAAAAACAGGTGTTTGCTAAAGAAGGCAGGAGCCTCCCTTGAAATGAAAATGTAAACTTCCTCCCTCTGAATTATTATCATTTTGAAATTATCAGCAAAGATATGGGAGTAGGAATAACAGTTGTTTGCTAGGAAAATTAAAAATACAAACGCAAGAGTACAAAAAAGAAAACAAACCACTGCCAGAGCCAGAGCAGTCCCTGTCCCCTGTGTGCCAGGGCGGTGTCCCAGCCCCATGCCAGGGGGCTCAGCCCTCCTGCAGTGCCAGCTGTGGCTCTGCTGCAGCAGGGATCCTGCACAAGGGGGGAGTTTTCCTCTGCAGCTCCAGGGGAAGAGGCAGCTGCTCCTCTGGCAATGCAGGGGGCAAAGGCTGCTCTGCTGTCCCAGCACCTCAGATTGGATCCGGGCAGGAATGCTTGGCTCCTCCCCTGGGCGGAGCATCTCCCCATGGGATGCTGGGATTGGATCAGCCCTGCAGGGACACTCAGTGGCCATGGACAGCAGAGATCTCCTGCAGGGAGGGTTGGCTGTGGGAGAGAGAAAGGAAAAACTGCCCCAGGAACAGCAGAGAACTGCCCCAGCTCTGACAGATGGAGACAGATCACACACCCCCATTTCCAACCTCAGACGCTCAGGATGAGGGAGGGGCTCCAGAAATGTGATTGAGATGCTTGAGTGATGTCTCTGTGTCCAGCAGAAACAGAACCTTATCCCAAAGGCTGCTCTTGTACCTGGCGTCATGGGGCAGTTCTGTGTGTCTCAACAGAAGATCAAAAGATCTTGGAGAATGTCCCAGGAAGGTTCTGAAGGTGGGGAAGGGTCTGGAAGGGCTGAGGGCACTGGGATTGTCCAGCTGGAGCAGAGGATACTGAGGGCAGAGCTCCATAGGACCAGTTCCTGCTGCAGCTGGGCCAGGAGGGATTTAGGTTGGATTTTAGGGCAAGGTTCTTGCCCAGAGGGTGCTGGCACTGCCCAGGCTGCCCAGGGAATGGGCACAGCCCCAAGGCTGCCACAGCTCCAGGAGATGCCCAGGGTGGGATTTTTGGGGGTCTGGGCAGAACTGGAGTTGGATCATCCATGTGGATCCCTCCTAACTCAGGATATTCCAGGATTCCATGTGTTTTCAGCAGCTTTCCCTTGGAGAGAGGAGGATTTTTGTGCCTGTATTTTATTTTTTCCTTGGTTGCTGCCTGAGCTGGTGCTTGGCTGCTTGGGGCTCATCCTGCACCTTCTCCCTCAGACAAACCTCCAGCTCTGCTGCCTCAGCTGTGGCTGAAGGGGATTCCTGGGGCACTTTGGGAAGATGCAAACCAAAAAGAAACAAAAGAGGATTTTGGCAAAGCAATGCTTGGCTCGGGGCTCATTCAAACATTGTCAAGGGCTTGGAGTTTTGGACGTTGAGACGGGAGAAGGGGAAAAGGAAGCAAGGGTTGTAATTTTACAAACTGATTTAAATTTCATGATCAACTTCTTCCCTCCAAACTCAAAGGCTCCATGACTTTTACTTCACTGCCGTGACCTAATTCCTGGGGTTAATTCCAGGCAATAATTACACTTCCACAGGAGAGAGGGCACAGATTCAGCAGAAGCTGAGGCGGATCTACCCAAAATAATTGTGGTTCTAGTGGAAATTCATTTGTCCTTTGCTGCTTGTACCTCACAGGCCTCAGCAGCAGAGCTGGGGGAGAGGAGGAAAAATTCCTGCCACTTTCAGAAATGTGTCAGGATTGTTTTTGTGGGTTTGGGAGCTCGGGATAGACTTGAGGATTTTGTGTGTTCATCAGGAGGAGGGAAAGAATGGAAGGCACCCTGAAGGTCTGTGGAGAGAGGGAAAGCAGAGCCTCCACTCGTCCTTTTTCCCAGGAATGTTCCCCCCAAAGCTCTCCTGACTCTACTGGGCCAAGTTTCGGTGATGGAAAGGGCTCCCAGCCTGGAATTAGAGCAGAAAATTGGAAATTGGAAGCCCAAGGAGGGTGTGGAGTCTCCATCTCCGGAGATATTCCAGAGCAACCTGGATGTGTTTGTGTGTCAGCTGCTCCAGGTGGCCCTGCCTGGACTGGGGCAGCTCCAGAAGTCCTGAAAATTCTGGGATTCTGTGAGCTGAAGCTCATTTTCTTGAATATATCAGGCAGAAGGTCTTGATCTGGGCCCTCCCACCTACTCTGGTTTGTCCTGGGACAGAATTCCTTCTTTTTACAAATTTTCCCCTACCTGTGTTTTTAAAAATCTAAAATAATTTTTAAATAATTTTAAAAAGAAGAGCTAAGCAAAAATATCTTGTCAACATATTGTGTAATTACTGTTAAAACGCACAGGGAGAAAAATCCAGGACTTCCAAAGGAGGTGCAAGGAGCTCCCTGGGGTTTCCCCAGGTAAAATAGGGAGAGCAGGAATCTGTAAATCCTGGTTCACCTTCTTGGTGTCACTGCCCACAAAAAAATGGGATCACTCGGTGGAAAATTGAAATGCTGAGCTTAGGATTGGACCATAAACATCATTTTAGCTGCAGGTATTCCAAGGGAGGAGCAATTCCAGCCAGGGTGAGCTTTGCAGGGGAACTGAGAAGAGAATTTACCTGGAAGGGTTTCCCAGTGTCCCAGAGCTCCTCTGGATCAGCCTGGCCATGGAGTCAGGGCCTCATTCCCACATTCCCAACCCAGCACTGCTCCTGCTGCTAACTACAGACAGGCCATGAGAGTGTAATATATAAAATATAAAATATAAAATATAAAATAGAAAATAGAAAATAGAAAATAGAAAATAGAAAATATATAGAATATAGAATATGTAACATATAATATATAATATATAATATAGTATATAACATATATAATATAACATATTACATATTACATATAACATATAACATAACATATAACATATAACATATAACATATAACATATATAATATATAATATATAATATATAATATATAATATATAATATATAATATATAATATATAATATGTAATATGTAATATATAATATATAATATATAATATATAATATTGTATATTGTATATCGTATATTGTATATTGTATATTGTATATTGTATATATTATAGAATATAGAATATAGAATATATAACATATATAATATAGAATATAGGATATAGGATATAGAATATAGAACATATATCTTAGAATATATAACATAGAATATAGAATAATTTACAATATATATATTCTCATATATAATATTAGAATCTCCTGACTGCCACCATGTTCCATATCTGGAAATGAGGCTCGTGCTATCCAGCACTTCAAAAAAAAACAGGAAAAAAAAAGTGATTGCTGAATGTTATAGTTTTGGAAATTATTTTTCCTTGTAGACAAGTCTCCATAATATTAATAAGAAGAAAACTGAAGAAAAACTATTCTAGAGGCAGTAAACTGACTGAAATTTTAGGTTTTGTTTCTTTACATTGTCCATGAAAAAGTCATAGGGGGAGCAGAAGTGTTCTAAAGATTTTGTTCTAAGTCTTATTACTCTTTCTTTTAGTTGCTGTTAATAAATTTCTCTTTATACCCTTTTAAAGTTTTAAGCCTGCTTTGCCTTTCTCCTAATCCTACCTCACAAAAAAAATAAATACATTAGGAATTAACCAACACAAAAACCACTACACTCTTCCATACATTAATGATAAATTAATCTCAAAATCAGTAATATTTCAAATTAACAAACCAAAACCACCACACTGGTGAATGTCCTCAAAACTCTGCCTGCCTGATTTGTGCTCCGCACAGCAATCAGATTTGGGTCTAATTCTGTTTTTAGAGGATTTTTATATTATTTTTAATCCATGGAGGAGAGGTTGGTGAGCTCTGGCACGGAGCTGATCCTTCTGACAGAAGCTCAGGGAAAAAGGGTTGGCCAAGAATTTCATCCCTGACACAGAGGAAAGCAATGTTTAGGCATTGTTAGCAAAATAATCATGCTTTTTTTGCATTATAGTTGAAAGCATTTCTGGTTTATAGGCTTTCTCAGCTTGGTAATAATATAGAAGTGTTATATTTTAATTAATAGAAACACAAAATTGGGTTGGAAATTGTCTCTCTCCATGTTCCTGTGGGTCCTTCAGGCCCTGCAAGGCCAAACTGAGGTCACCCCAAAGCTTCTCCTCTCCAGGCTGAACAATCCCACTCCTTCTTGGCCTTTTGCACATTTAATTACAATTATCAATTATTTTACACATCACTTGGTCAATTTGGGCTCTCTCAGCTTCTTGCAAATTCAATTCAGGTGATTGACACCTTTCACAATCCCGGGTTGCTCCAAGCCCTGTCCTTGAACACTTCTGTGGGTGAAGAATTCGTTGTTTAACAAGAATTTATATTGCAAAAAATAGTAATACTTATAATTTGTCCCTGACAAATTATATATTATATTATATTATATTATATTATATTATATTATATTATATATCATATCATATCATATCATATCATATCATATCATATCACTTATAACTTTTTTTTTTGCGTTAAGCACAGTGTGTTCACTTCCTAGAATGATATGAGTGAGCACATTTCCTCTCATCATTATACAAAATAATCACAATAATTTTAGCCCCAAGACACAGAAGAGTGTTCAGCACTTTATTAATGGACACAATGGCATTTTGGTGATTTTTTTCCCCACTAAAGCTGGACCAAACCTGAATAAAACCAGCCCTGAAAAGAGGGGAGGTTTGAATCAAGATCCAGAGTGCCTCTAAGGCAAACAAGTTTATTTAAACTCACTCCTTCCTTTGGTTAAAGCCTGGCCAGACTCTGCATTTTCCTGGGAATAATCCCATTTTTGGGTGTGAAATTTCCTTTTCCACACGGGAAAAATGGAGAGAAGGGGAAGAATTCAGGGACAAAGGCTCAGCTTAGTTAAACTCCCCTGTTTTGGTTTAAAACCACACTGACCCCCAACCTTCCATGGTGGGATGGGGAATTGGGAAAAAAAAAACCCCATGGGTTGGGATAAGAATGGTTTAATAATTGAAATTGGAAAATGAAGAAAGAAAAATGATAAATAATAAATAATAATAGGATAAAGGATAAATAATAATTTTAATAATAATATTTTATTTATTATTATTTATTAAAAGGAGAGAAATTAAAAAAAAAAACTCTCAAAAAACAATGAGAGTGGATGACAGCAAGTGACAGAAGAGTGGCGTAATTAAAAGGAAAAAAATTGATTAAAAGACAAAAAAAAACCCATAAAATCATAGAATGGATTTGTTTGGAAAGGACCCTAAAGGTCTCCTGATTCCACCTGGACAGGGATATCCATTAACCCATTCCAGCAGTGTTTGCTTGGAAAATGGTCCTGGTTTTCCACAGAAATTCCAGCTGGAAGGACGAGAGCAGCAATTCCTTTCCTCATCCTCTGCGTTATCCAGTTCTGCCTCTCTGAGCCTGAAAGCATCTAAAGATGTCTGCAAAAACTAAAAAAAGAATAATTAAAGGGAAATTTCGAATTTCAAAAATTCAAAAAATTCAATTTCACTTCCTTGGCCTCTCCTTTACCCAATTCTGCCTCTCCAAGCCTGAAAGCATCTAAGAATTCCTGCCAAAAGAAATTTAAAGGAAAATTCAAAATTTCAAAGGAAAATAAAGGTTCCTTGGCCTATTCGGCCTCTCTGAACCTGAAAGGCATCTAAGAATAAATGAAATAAAAATATGCAAATGCAGAAATAAAATTTAAAAAAATTAAAGGAAAATTCAAAATTTCAAAGCAAGGTAAAGGTTCTTTGGCCTCTGCTTTACTCAATTCTGCCTCTCTGAGCCTGAAAGAATCTAAGAATGCCTGCAAAAATCCCCCAGAAAATAAAAGGAAAATTCAAAATTTCAAAGGAAGGTGAAGGTTCCTTGGCCTACTCTGCCTCTCTGAGCCTGAAAGGATCTAAGGATTCCTTAAAAAAAAAAAAAAAAAAAAAAATTAAAGGAAAATTCAAAAATTCCAAATTTCAAAGGAAAATAAAGATTTCTTGGCCTCTGCTTTACCCAGTTCTGCCTCTCTGAGCCTGAAAGAATGTCTGCAAAAATTAAAAAAAGAAAAAAAAGGAAAACTCAAAAATTCAAAGGCAAATAAAGGTTCCTTGGCCCATTCTGTCTCTCTGAACCTGAAAGGATCTAAGGATGCCTGCAATTTTTTTTTTTTTTGCCTTTAATTTTTTAATTTAAAAAAAGTAAAGGAAAATTCAAAATTTCAAGGGAAAATTTAAAGGAAATTTTGTTTCTTTTCCTGCGCTTGTGCATCCCAGCCTGAGCCTCCCCTGGCCTGGCATTCCCAGGGAAGCAGGAATTTGCTGCTGTCATTTCCCCATCCCCAATGCCAAAATCTGGCCCCTGTCCAGGCCTGAGTGTTCCAGGGCTCTCCCAGGCTGTAAAAATGCATTTCCCTGCCATTCCCAGGGGAAACACTTTCATCTTGCCCTGCCCTCCCTGTGTAATATTCCAAAAAATATTAAAAAAATATATTCCATGGCAAAAAGTCCTCCTGACCTCACTCAGGCAGCGTTTGGAAGGGATAATCTTAAAAATAAAAAGGCCCTAAAAAGACCCTAAAGGCCTAAAAAGGCCCTAAAAAGGGATAATCTTAAAAAAAAAAAAGACCCTAAATCCTGTGGTTTAGCCAAGTTGGCTGCATGTCCTGTTTATTGCAGCATCCCCAACACTGACCCTGCAAGCTGAGGGGGGAAAATGTTCATTTTTCTTTTCTCTGTTAATTGATTCCCCTGCAAGCTGAGGGGGAAAAATGTTCATTTTTCTTTTCTCTGTTAATTGATTCCCCTGCAAGCTGAGGGGGAAAAATGTTCATTTTTCTTTTCTCTGTTAATTGATTCCCCTGCAAGCTGAGGGGGGAAAATGTTCATTTTTCTTTTCTCTGTTAATTGATTCCCCTGCAAGCTGAGGGGGAAAAATGTTTGTTTTTCTTTTCTCCTAAAGAGAAGGAGTTTTGGTTTTGGTTTGTTCATATGAGATTTTACTGATTTTGAGATTTCTCAGTTAGTGTGTTAAAGAGTGTGGTGGCTTTGGTGTTGGTTAACACCAAAGAGAAAGAGTTGGAGTTAACACTTAAAGAGAAAGAGTTTTGGTTTTGGTTTTGGTTTGTTAATTTGAAATATTACTGATTTTGAGATTTCTCAGTTAATGTATTAACGAGTGTGATGGCTTTGTGTCATGGTTGAGGCCTGGCACAGAGCCAGTGCCCCCATGACCATGTTGGTCAATTCCTAATGTATTTATTTTTTGTTCTGAGGTAGGATTAGGAGAAAGGGAAAGCAGGTTTAAAACTTCAAATGGGTGTAAAGAGAAATTTATTAACAGGAACTAAAAGAAAGAATAATAAGGATTTCTTTCTCTCTCAATCCTTGTGAGAAATCTCTGGGGACACGAGGAGGGCAAGAAGGCAATGGTTCCTCCTCGTGTGAGCTCTGTGCCAAGGTTTCCCTTCAACAGCTGGAAGCTTGAGCGATTTTCATCAAGATTTGTGGACAAAGTGCTTCAGCAGAGCCAAAGCAGCTTCCAGACCCCTTCCTGCTGCTCTTTTCCATCCTGGAAAAGGGAGGGAAGCAGCTTCCAGACCCCTTCCTGCTGCTCTTTTCCATCCTGGAAAAGGGAGGGAAGCAGCTTCCAGACCCCTTCCTGCTGCTCTTTTCCATCCTGGAAAAGGGAGCTCTGGCCTTGTGGTCACCTCACAGGGCTGGCAGGGCAGAGTGGCTGTCCCAGGGTCACCTCCTGGCCCTGGGCAGGGCACCTCATTGCTCTGGCATTCCATTTTCCACCTGCAAAAAAGGGTTAATAACAGTGCTGCCCGTCCCAGGGGTGAGCTGAGGATATTTGGTCTGCCCCAGCAAGAGGGGAACTTCAAAGCCCAGCTAATAAACACCAAAATGCAGGTCGCCCTCACAAAGGGCCGCCTGTGCTTTGAGAGTGGCTTGGGAGAAATATTTATATTTGTTACGTTTTTTTCTGACACGCTCCTTCACTTCTGTCCTGCAGAGCTCTGGTGCCAAACAGGTTCTGTGCACTCAGAGGAGGAGGAATAATAAATAGATTTTTTTTTCTGGCTGGGGATAAGGAGGGTAAAGAGGCACTTTTGGAGCTGCTTCTTGAGGTGACAATTGCCTGGCCTTTCTTCTGAGTGTTTCCCACTCAACATGAAAATGGAGCCATAAAAGCAGCAGAGTTCTTCTGAGGAAGAGCCTGTTGGTGCTTCTCTTTCTCCCAAATGGAATTTCCACAAATTCAAGGGATGAGACAGAACTTGGCTGTGTCCCTGCACTCCTGGGAATCCCAGGCTGTGGAAAAGGGCCCACACAGGAGGCTGGAACACCCCCAAAATTCAGATTGATGCTCTGGGGCAGCACAGGGAGGTGTGGGGAGGTCCAAGTTTTGCTCAGTGGATGCAGGGTAGGAAGATATCATGGAAATCAGGAGGAATTTTGGACATTAAAGGGTTGTTAAAGGTTGTTAAACCTTCAGATGGGCTGCCCAGGGAGGTTTGGAGGGCCCATCCCTGGAGATGCCCAGCAGAGGTGGCACTCAGTGCTCTGGGCACAGCTGGGGCTCCCTGGCATGCTGCATTTCCAACCTTTGGGATTCTGTCAGACAGGCAGAGATCCTCTCACAGCCTGGAGCAGCCTGGCACTGCACGGTCAGGAGAGCTGGGAGGGAAGGGGAGGTCACAGGAGATCTGGCTTGGCCTTCCTGCTCTCCTTTTAAAGCAGGAGAAGTCTGAGGAGGATCTGAAATCAGGAATAAAAGCCAGCGTGGGGCTGCACTTGGAAGGATGTGGCTCTTGGCTCTGCCAGCCCTGGGTTGATCCTGCTGGAGCTTAAAATAATCCCCATGGATGAGGTATTTTACACATCTTGTGTGACTCCACGTGTTGGCATTCACATCCAGGGTCAGGAGCCCAAGGCTGGAGGAACTTCCAGCTTCTCTCTGCTGACAAATGCAGCATTTGCTCCCGACCAACCAGAATGGCAGATAAAAGTCCTTTTAAAAGTCCTTTTCATCTGTCTTCCCTTCTCCCCTCCTTTTTTATTTCTATTTTATTTTTTTTAAGCCCTAATGGGTCTCTTTAATGATGAAACCACTGCTATATAATATGTCTTTTTATATTTTAATTCCTCCCCCTCCCCTTGGGATAATTTACAGCACAGTGTGGAATCTGAGACAGTTCAAGCTGTGCCAAAGGGCCTGGCAAGGGGAAGAAATGCCGAGCCACTGAGATTTGGAAGCATAAGACGAGTTATAAAATTTAATTTTAGAAATGCAGCTACTGGGAACTGCTTTTAAATGCACATTTTCCTTTTAGTGCATAAAATGGGCCTGTGTCTTGATTGAGCTGTCAGGGTGGCTTGAAAGAGCTCTCTGTGGAGGAAGGGGACTACAGGGCTCTGCAGAGAACTTTTTGTTGCTTATTCAGTGATATTCAACATTGAGAGAGGGATTTTTAGAAATGTTTATGGATTAAAAGTTAAGGGAGGGAGGGTGGAATAAGGAATAGCGAATAAAAAAATAAAATAATTCCTACTTTTTATGTAATCACAGAATGGTTTGGGGTGGAAAAGACCTTAAATATTATCTCATTCCATTCCCTGCCATGGCAGGGACACCTCCCACTGTCCCAGGCTGCTCCAGCCCCAGTGTCCAGCCTGGCCTTGGGCACTGCCAGGGATCCAGGGGCAGCCACAGCTGCTCTGGGAATTCCATCCCAGCCCTGCCCACCCTGCCAGGGAACAATTCCTCATTCCCAAGATCCCATCCAGCCCTGCCTTCCTTTACATTAAGGCCATTCCCCCTTTTCTTGTCACAAGTTCCCCTGTTTCTTCAAGGGAACAAGTAGAAAAATGAAGATGTTTGACCTCTGGGCTGGAGATTTGGGCTGCATTCCTGGCAGGACAGCAGGGTCCAATGGAGAGAAGGACAAAAGACAAAGCACAAAGATCCATGAGGCAGCTGATGTCCCGAGACAAATGCAATGTGCAGAAATCACGGAATCATAGAATAGAACCATGGAGTGTCCTGGGTGGGAAGGGACCCACAAGGATCTTCCAGTGCCACCCCTGGCCCTGCCCAGACCCCCAACAACCCCACCCTGGGCATCCCCGGCAGTGATGCCCAAACCCTCCTGGAGCTCTGGCAGCCTCAGGGCTGGGGCCTTTGAAAAGGCTGGCACAGCTGGCATTGCTCACCTGCATTGGAGAAGCTTTGGGCTGAGCTCAGGGTGGCCTTGCAGGGCCTGGAGGAGCCCCAGGAAAGCTGGAGAGAGACAATTGCCAGGGGATGCAGGGACAGCACCCAGGGAATGGCTGCCAGTGCCAGAGGGCAGGTCTGGGTGGGATCCTGGCAATGAGGAATTGTTCCCTGGCAGGGTGGGCAGGGCTGGCATGGAATTCCACCCCTGGATCCCTGGCAGTGCCCAAGGCCAGGTCGGACACTGGGGCTGGGAGCAGCCTGGGACAGTGGAAAAATGAAATGTGTCACCTCAGTCCTTCCAGCTGATTCTAGATGTGGCCCAATGCTGTCCTGGCTCTCTGGGACCTTCCCTGTCCCCTCCCAGCCCTGGAGCTCCATGGGGACTGTGCTCCACGGACTGCTGTGGGAAGTGCTGGACCCTGTAATTCCCACATGGCCATTCCCAAGTCCTCTGTGCCCTGCTGATGCTCGAAATTCAGTATTTTCCCCCTTGGAGCTGTGTGTGATGGGACTGCACATTCCTGGAGCTCCCAGTGGCCCCAAGAGAAACCTCCTTATCCCAGTTCCAGTTCTGCTGGTGTTCATTTCCCATTCCTGTCCATAAAACCATTGCAAAAGAACCCAAAAGCAAGATTTGATTTGGTTTGTTATTTTTCAGCCCTGTAGCACTTGTCTGGTTGTGGTGCCTGGTGACAATCTGGGATGGAATTTTTGAGGAGTTATCCCAGTGCAGGTTTAGCACAGGGGCCGTTTCCTCCTTTTAGAAACCACAGGAGGGGTAGAAAGGCCCTGAAATTTTCGGTGGCTCTGGTTCTTCAGCCCTGGGCACCTCTCAGGCTGCCCCACAATAACACTGCAAAGCTTTAGAGATGATTTCACTTTCATTTCAGACAGTCCCAGGTTAGGACATTCACCAGCAGATCAGGGGTTGCAAAAACCTGGGAAAAAAATTTAAAATAAACCAAAACGAACCGACCTCATGTACCAAGTGAGCTTTTCTGATCTTTTTCCCCCCCCTCCCACACTAGGACATCGTCAGAAAATAGATGAGCAGACAAAGCCCGGCAGCTTGTCCTTTTCTGAGCGCCTGAGCGAGCTGGAGCAGTTGCGTCGCACGGCCATGAGGGTCAGCCCACACCACCCAGCCCCCACACCCAACCCTCGAGCCTCCTTGAACCACAGCACAGCTTTTAACCCTCAGCCTCAGAGTCAGATTCAGGGTAAGTACCCAAAATCCTCCCCCCGCTCGCCCACTTCCATCCCTGCGGCCTACACGGGCTCACGGCCCCTCTGTGGTTCCATCTCTTTGGGGCTCTCCTTGGAGATCTTTGACACGTGAGAGTCTTTAAGGAGTTGAAAGAGGAGATTTTTCATGGATATTTGGATTTTGGGAAGCCTGGCAGATTTTAAGGAGTCCATTCTAGTCCTCCATGCTGCGGCCTTTGGGGGCTCACAGCCTTGGTCTGTTTCCACTTCTTCTTGGCTTTCCTTGGATATCCTCGATATGTGAGAGCCTTTGAGGAGTGAAAAGAGGGGCTTCCCAATGGATGTTTGGATTTTTGGAAGCTTGGATGTTTGAATTTGGGGATGTTTTAAGAGGTCCATTCTATTCCTCCCTCCGCTCGCCCACCTCCACCGCGCGGCCTACACAGGCTCATGGCCCCACTGTGCTTCCATGTCTTTGGAGCTGTCCTTGGAGATCTTTGGATCTTTGACACGTGAGAGAGACACATGAGAGTCTTTAAGGAGTGAAAATGGGAGCTTTTTCATGGATGTTTGGATTTTGGGAAGCCTGTCAGGTTTTAAGTAGTCTGTTCTAGTCCTCCACCCTGTGGCCTATGGGGGCTCACAGCCTTGCTCTGTTTCCACTTCTTCTTGGCTTTCCTTGGATATCCTCGATATGTGAGAGCCTTTGAGGAGTGAAAAGAGGGGCTTCCCAATGGATGTTTGGATTTTTGGAAGCTTGGATGTTTGAATTTGGGGATGTTTTAAGAGGTCCATTCTATTCCTCCCTCCGCTCGCCCACCTCCACCGCGCGGCCTACACAGGCTCATGGCCCCACTGTGCTTCCATGTCTTTGGAGCTGTCCTTGGAGATCTTTGGATCTTTGACACGTGAGAGACACACATGAGAGTCTTTAAGGAGTGAAAATGGGAGCTTTTTCATGGATGTTTGGATTTTGGGAAGCCTGGCAGGTTTTAAGTAGTCTGTTCTAGTCCTCCACCCTGTGGCCTATGGGGGCTCACAGCCTTGCTCTGTTTCCACTTCTTCTTGGCTTTCCTTGGATATCCTCGATATGTGAGAGCCTTTGAGGAGTGAAAAGAGGGGCTTCCCAATGGATGTTTGGATTTTTGGAAGCTTGGATGTTTGAATTTGGGGATGTTTTAAGAGGTCCATTCTATTCCTCCCTCCGCTCGCCCACCTCCACCGCGCGGCCTACACAGGCTCATGGCCCCACTGTGCTTCCATGTCTTTGGAGCTGTCCTTGGAGATCTTTGGATCTTTGACACGTGAGAGACACACATGAGAGTCTTTAAGGAGTGAAAATGGGAGCTTTTTCATGGATGTTTGGATTTTGGGAAGCCTGGCAGGTTTTAAGTAGTCTGTTCTAGTCCTCCACCCTGTGGCCTATGGGGGCTCACAGCCTTGCTCTGTTTCCACTTCTTCTTGGCTTTCCTTGGATATCCTCGACATGTGAGAGCCTTTGAGGAGTGAAAAAAGGGACTTCCAAATGAATGTTTGGATTTTGGGAAGCCTGGATGGTTGAATTTGGGAATTTGGGGATGTTTTAAGAGGTCCATTCTAATCCTCCCCCCACTCGCCCACCTCCATCCCTGCAGCCTACAAGGGCTCACAGCCCTGCTGAGATTCCATCTCTTTGGGGCTCTCCTTGGAGATTTTTGACACATGAGAGCCTTTGAGGAGTGAAAAGAGGAGCTTTTCCATCGGTGTTTGGATTTGGGGAATCCTGGCAGGTTTTAAGAAGTCCATTCTAGTCCTCTATCCTTTGGCCTATGGGGGATTGCAGCCCTGCTCTGCTTCCACTTCTTCTCAGCTCTCCTTGGAGATCCTTGACATGTGAGAGCCTTTGAGGAGTGAAAAGAGGAGCTTTTTCATGGATGTTTGGATTTTGGGAAGCCTGGATGGTTGAATTTGGGAATTTGGGGATGTTTTAAGAGGTCCATTCTAATCCTCCCCCCGCTCGCCCACCTCCATCCCTGCAGCCTACAAGGGCTCACATCTCTTTGGGGCTCTCCTTGGAGATCTTTGACAGAAGAGTGTTTAAGGAGTGAAAACGGGAGCTTTTTCATGGATGTTTGGATTTGGGGAAGCCTGGATGGTTGAATTTGGGAATGTTTTAAGAGGTCCACTCTAATCCTCTCTCCACTCCCCCACCCCACAGCCTACACAGGCTCATGGCTCCACTGTGCTTCCATCTCTTTAAGGCTCTCCTTGGAGATTTTTGACACATGAGAGCCTTTGAGGAGTGAAAAAAGGAGCTTCCCAGTGGATATTTGGATGTTGGGAAGCCTGGCAGTTTTAAGGGGCCCTGTTCTGTGTCTTCCCAGTGTCAGCCCAGCTCATGGGTTTTGTTTGCCTCTGCCTGCAGAACCAATGTTTGTCTTGCAAAGCCAGGACTTGTTTCAGGTGTATTTCCCAATGGACATTTGTCCATGAGGGTGCTGGAAAGAGAGGGAAATGCTTTGACCTTTCCAGGAAGGCAGCAGCAAAGAGAGCTTTGCAAAATTCTCCATGCTCCCAAAATTTCCTCTGAGTGCTGAGGCTTTCCTAGGACACGCTGCCTTAGAGCTGTTTCTGTGGCTGGTGGTTTTCCAGGGGGTTTTGTTGGAATGAAAACCTGCAAAAGGGTCACTCAGGAGTCTGATTTCCTCCCAGGCTTGGATGAAACAGAGTCATCCAGCTTGGAATCTTATCTGGCATCTCCTGGAGCTGAGCCTGTCCCTGTTAAAATTCCTGCTGAAATTTGGGCAGTGGGTCAGGTCACTGAGCACTATCAAAATGCAGATTCGTGGGGAGATGGACCCAAAAAAGTGGGACAGCGTTGGTTTTAGCGGGTGCTGCTCCTAACAGAGTGTTCCTCTCTTTTTCCAACCAGAAGGAAATGGGCTCAGTCAAGGCTCTCTGCTGGGATTTTGGAGAGGAATAGTTACAGGGAATTGGGAATAGTTCTTATTTTGGGATTTATTTCTGAGAGCAGGGTGCTCCTTCCTGCAGGCAGGAAAGGTTATCACTCACCTCAGGCAACTCTTGGAACTTTCCTTTATTCCCAGGGCTTGGAAGGTCTGTGGCTTAGTGGAGTTATTGCAGATCTGATGGGTCTGGGGTACTTTTGATAATCACAGAATCAGGGAATGGTTTGGATTGGAAAGGACCTTAAAGATCATTTATTTTCAACTCAAACCATGGGCAGGGACACCTTCCACTATCCCAGGCTGCTCCAAGCCCAATCCAGGCTGGCCTTGGATGCTTCCAGGGATAGGGAAGCCACAAAATTCTGTGGGCAAACTGTCTCTTCCTCACGGGGAAGATTTTTTCCCCAAAACCCCAATCTAACCATACTAAACCCTACTGATTTTACCACTAAAAATCAGCCAATGACCATGTGCTCTACAAAGCAAAAAGAAACTGGAAGCACCACCCAGTTCCTTCCCCTGGCTGGAGCAATTCCAGGTCAGCTCAGGGGAAGGATCCAACCCCTCACATCCCCCTCACTCGTCTCGCTGATTTGCAGAGCAATCCACGCTGGCTTTCTCCTGCTCGCAGCTCTGTTCCTATTAAAAAAACCCAAATTTTATTGTGGCTGCTCAGCAGAGCAGACGTGGGTGGAGGTGGCAGCCTCACATTCTTCAGCTTCTTGGGAACACTTTCTGCCTGGCAGAGTATCAGGTTTAACACCCAGGATCCCTTTTCCCTGCTTCCCTGTGGAATTCCCGATGGGTTTTTCATGCAGGGCCTGGATCCAGCTGCTCCCTCTGGGAATAGCTGTAGGAGGTGGTTGGGCTTGGCTGTTTCAAAGAGGATTTAATGTTTCACCTGTGGATGCAGCTCAGCCATGGATGTTTCCTCGTGGATATTCTCTTCTCCTGCTTCCACTTTCTCTTCCAAACGGGTGTTGTCCATTGAGGATGGAATTGCAGAGGTTTGAAGTGGATATCAGGAAAATAAACCCTTTTAACTTTCAGGGCTCACCTTTTCAGGGTCAAGTTATCACAGCAGGAGAAACAGGGATGGGGTAGGAAAAAGCTCCAGGACCATCATTTTACCCTTGGTGATCAAAGTGTGGTTGGATTAGGGTTTGCCTCTTGTGTGAGCTGGGATATTTCATTTCTTTTTATTATTATTTTTGGTTATTCAGTTTCAGACCAGAGGCCTCCAAAACAAGGGAGCGAAGGGGAGAGCTGGGATTGCTCACCTGCACAGGAGAAGCTTTGGGCTGAGCTCAGGGTGGCCTTGCAGGGCCTGGAGGAGCCCCAGGAAAGCTGGAGAGAGACAATTGCCAGGGGATGCAGGGACAGCACACAGGGAATGGCTCCACACTGAACATTTTGTGGGTTCAGATCAGATATTAGGAAGGAATTGTTCCCTGGGAAGGTGGGGAGAGGCTGAAATAGAATTCCCAGAGCAGCTGGGGCTGCCCCTGCATCCCTGGCAGTGCCCAAGGCCAGGCTGGGCACTGGGGACAGTGGGAGGTGTCCCTGCCATGGCAGGGCTGGAACAAAATGATCCTTAAGATCCCTTCCAAAACCCAAACCAGTCTGGGATTCTGTGATTCCATGAAAACCAAAACAATTCTGAACATCCCCTTTCACACCTTCCTGCCCGTTTTGCATCCTGGAGCATTTTTGGTGAAACTTTCTCACCAAAGAGAGCACAAAGTGCTTTTTATAAGAACAAACCCCAGCTTGGGATTGCTGAATTCCAAGCAGTATCCCAAAATTTTGCTTTAGCTCCCACCAGGAGGAACCACAAGCTGCTCCTCCACTCATCCAAACCCACTTATCTTTAAAAAAACCCCAAAACTAAAATAGACATCTCAGAGCAGTTCTTGGGTTGCAAGGGGCAGGTTGCCATGCCACTGTTTATTTGTTGAAGTTTTCAGCTAGAAAAGGATTGAGGGTAATTTTAACTTCCTATTTTAGCAAGTCTCAAACAGGAGAATAAAACCTTTTGTTCCAATACAAATAAAATAAACAGAAAAAATAATAATAAAAGAATATATAAAGAATAACAAAATTAATAATATAAAGAGTACAAAAATCAAAATAATAAAACCTTTTGTTCAGATAGAAATAAAATAAATAGAATAAAGAATAATAAAAAGAATATATCAAGAATAATAAAAAGAATAATATAAAGAATATAAAAATAAAAAGAATAAAACCTTTTGTGTCACGGATACAAATCCACGTTAAGAGTTGAATTCAGAGCCCATAAATTGCTTTAATTCAATTTTTATGCTTCTTTCATATCACAAGGAGGGAGCCATGTCCACCTGTTCCCTTGGAAGTTTTAACCATGGCCAATTCCCAGACCAGAGGGGAACAGGAGGGGAGGAAAAGCTTCCACCACATGGTTTAAGTTGAGAGATTGTTTCATGCCAGAACTGAGTGTAAAATGTCAAAGGATTTGACCTCCACGCACAGAAAAAGGAGATCCTGACCTCAACTCACCCCTTCCTTTGTGCAGAGGGGAAAATAAGGAACAGGCAGAGCCATGGGAGCTGTGCTGAGGGTGTTAGAGCCTTGAAAAGCATTTATATTTATATTTATATTTATATTTATATTTATATTTATATTTATATTTATATTTATATTTATATTTATATTGAAAGTTTCTATAATTAAATAATAAAACTGATATTAGTAGTGTGTAGTTTAATTAGAAGTATGCATAATATAGCTATAATATCTATATTTATATCTATTATATATTTATATTTTACATTTTAATCAATTATATATATTCCTATTTTTATCTGTTATATATTTCTATCATTTATATTATATATTTATTAATAATAAATATAAATATATCATATGTGTATAATATATGTATTAAGATTGAGTTTCTCCCAACATCATCCTGGACCAGACACTAAATCCACAATTCTTAATTTTACAGTGGTTAAAGTTAACCAGAGTGGGTAATTAAAAAAAAAAAATGAACATAAGGTTCCTTCACAGCAGAATTTTTTGAGGGGCCAACAGAAATATTTAAAAATTCAGGCCCAGAAGATTCTTGTGGAGGCATTGACGTGGAGTTAATAAATTGCATAAATAAATGGGATTAGGAATATCAT
The DNA here is from genome assembly GCF_027887145.1 of Ammospiza caudacuta. Taxonomy (NCBI): domain Eukaryota; kingdom Metazoa; phylum Chordata; class Aves; order Passeriformes; family Passerellidae; genus Ammospiza; species Ammospiza caudacuta. The sequence goes on along the minus strand of NC_080594.1, from coordinate 119,909,282 downwards.
CCAAAAAGGTGCAATTAAATAATTTTTTTTTAATTAGCCAAAAAAATGTTCACAGAATCACAGACCCAAAAAAAATTGGTTTAGGTTGGAAAAGAACCTTAAAACCAACCAGGGACACCTCCACTGGTCCAGGTTTCTCCATCCAACCTGGCCTTGAAGATTCTTCATTACTTTCCAACTGTTTAGATGTTTTCACTTGGGGGATTTATTAATTATTTATTGAAAAAAATAAATTAAACAAGCTGTTTTGTCTAGGGGAAACAAAAAATCACTTTAAGCTACACCTCTAGTTCTTTTTTAAAGCTTTGATAACCTTAAAATACCTGAGTTGGCTTTTTTTAAAGCAAAATTTGTAACCTTAGATGTTCAATTTCCCGCTTTTATGACCAAATCTAAAATCCCTGGAAACGAGAGGCTGGAATAAAATTGCTGACAGCTCTTGAAGGGAAGAATTAGCCCTGAAAACAAAGCAAGGGAGATCATTTCAAGCTCAGCTCTTTGAATTAACACCAAACACGAGGACTGAGGGATTATTTTGTTACGAGCCAGGCTTTTGTCTTCCTCCAGGTGCACCACACTTTGTTTAAGGGACATTTCAAGGTCCTTGCTATCAGGATCCTGGACAAAAAACACAGCCTGGGTTTATCAGGGTTCCCAGGAAGCCGTGAAAAGCAGGAGGAGAGTCAAGGGCAGCACTGAAAACAGGAATTACAGCCAGGGAATTACCAGCTTTGTTCCTTCTCTGCCCGGATCAACCCCCAATTTTTAATATTTTCATTTTTAATTTTGTTTCATAAGCTGTGTGTTAACAGAACCAGAAGAATTTGCAGTGTTTTAGAAGGGAATTGATGGAGTTGTCAGTCTGCCCCCACATTTTGCTGCTGGAAAATGCAATTTTCAGGTGGTTTTGGGGCATTGAGGTTGGCGTGCTCTCAGCTCCCAAACAGCTCCAGAGGCTCCCAGGATCAGGGAATTCCCAGCTCTTCCCCTTGTGCCACAGGTTAAAAACGGATTAATTCCATTCCCTTTGGACACTCTGCTGTTTCACCCAGCACGTGGTGCTTTCCCAGCAGATCATCGCCTTCCCACTGGATTACAAACCTCTCCATCCCAAAAAACATTCCCTGGAATGTGCAGCCCGTGCTGCCTGAGCTCAGCACTTTTCCTCTCAGCTCTGCTCCTCAGGGCTGGATCCAGCACTTCTGGATGTTCTCTCCACCCCCAGAAGGTTTCCCCACCACGATTTGTCCATCCTGATCAGGGAAGACCCCCTTTAATGGATCTCCCTCCACCTCCTATTCCCTGGAATGAGAATTTCCACTGGGATCCTGCTCTGGATGAGAAGGAAGAAGTGATCTTCCTCCTTCCCACTCCCTTCTGTGCCAGCAGCCACCAAAAACTGAAAAGGAGCTGAAAAAAAAGGAGCTGAAGCCACCCCATGGTGGGGACCCAGAGCTCCAGTGCCACAGCCACAGGAAATTCATGGAAGTTGGGATGCTTTCCCAAAATATTTGGCCAAGCAGATCTGTGGAGCAGGCAGGGCTCCAAGGGGCTCCATCAAAAAAAGGGAATATTATATTAGAATATGATATCTATCTGTTCTATTCTATTCTATTCTATTCTATTCTATTCCATTCCATTCCATTTAGAGAGAAATACTTTTTCCTGAGAGTGCAGGAAGGGATTTGCAATTATTGCTCAGCAGATGATATTGATATAGAATTCCATCAGAAATTTCCAGAGTTTTCCTTTAAAGGAGCACTTTTGCAGTGCCATCAGCTGCAGATCCATCCTGGTGTCCATTTGTGGTGTCACCAACCAGTTTCAATCCAGCACACCAGCTGGGTTAGCACACAGAGAACAATTCCTCTGGAATTCTGGCCCATGGAAATCCACTCTGAGGAAAAATCCCTGCATTTTCACACCTCCCTACTACAAATCTAGATGTAAACCTCCTGTTTTATGGAATTACAGAATTATTTGGGTTGGAAGGGGCTTAAAAATCATCTCTGTGGCTGCCCCTGGATCCCTGGCAGTGCCCAAGGCCAGGCTGGACACTGGGGCTGGAGCAGCCTGGGACAGTGGGAGGTGTCCCTGCCATGGCAGGGGTGGAATGGGATGATCTTTAAGTTCCCTTCCAACCCAAACCATTCCATCATTCCAGGATTCCATGACTCCATGATTCTCAACCCTTTCCTCTGTTGGATCTCAGTCTCCAGATGAAACCCTTCCCTGCAAACTCCCAGGTCCCACATGAACCTCCAGGTCCTCAGCATTTCCACGGGTAAATCCCACCTGTGCTGGAGCCTCTGTTGCCTTTCCAGCACTGGGATCTGTCCAGCCTCTCCATGATCCCTTCCCTTCAGCCACAGATTTGTCCCTCCTTCATTCCCAGAATCCCAGAATCCCTGGGCTGGAAGAGACCTCCAAGGCCATCGAGTCCAGCCCAGCCCCAACAGCCCAACCAAACCCTGGCCCCCAGTGCCACATCCAGGCTTTGTTAAACACACCCAGGCATGGGGACTCCACCACCTCCCCGGGCAGCCATTCCAGAACCTTCTCACCCTGGCTGCAAAAACCTTTTCCCTGCTCTCCAGCCTGTATTTCCCCTGGTGCAGCTCGAGGCTGTGTGCTCTGGGTGTGTCAGTGCTGCTGGAGCAAGAGCCCAGCCCCAGGTGAGCACAGGCACCTTTCAGGAGCTGTGCAGAGTGATGGGGGCAGCCCTGAGTCTCCTTTTCTGCAGGCTGAGCACCCCCAGCTCCCTCAGGGCTTCCTCACAGGGTTTGTGTTCCCAGCCCCTCTCCAGCCTCGTTGTCCCCTCTGGATGTGCTCAGTGTCCCAAGGTCCTTCCTAAATTTGAGGCCATTTCCTCTCCTCCTTTCCCTTGGACACGGCAGCAGAGCCCAACCTCCCCTCAGTGCCCTCATGTCAGGGATTTGTGCAGAGCAATTCCCAGAATTCACAGAAGTTACAGAATTCCCAGAATCCCAGAATCCCTGGGTTGGGAGAGACCTCCAAGACCATCGAGTCCAGCCCAGCCCCAACTGAACCCTGGCCCCCAGTGCCACATCCAGGCTTTGTTAAACACACCCAGGCATGGGGACTCCACCCCCTCCCCGGGCAGCCATTCCAGAACTTTCTCACCCTGGCTGGAAAAACCTTTCCCTGCTCTCCACCCTGTATTTCCCTTGGTGCAGCTCCCACATGGGGCAGAACGAGGTGAGGATCCAATTCCTCAACACCTGCCTGTGTTCCCAGCACCATTCCCAGCTCCAGGGCCTCAGCCTTGCTTATGAGCCTCATATCCAGCTTGGAAAATAAACTAAAAAAGGGCTTGAAATTGTTTGGCTTTTCCATCAACCAATGGAAAGAGTTATGTCATGGTGGTTAATCCGCAAGATTTCCAAGTGTCGATATATTTGAGATACCAATCTTCATATTCCAAATGCCTGGCACTTCCTGGGATTGAAAAAGCAACAAATATGTTCTCAGTCCCCAAGCAACACCTGCACTTCCAGCAATTTTTTCTTCTGCTTTTTTCCCCACGTTTTTTCCACCACACGGAGCATCCTCAAGGATAACTCCAAAAAACAAAAATGAAATCTTGAGTTTCAAGCAGAGAAGTTGAGAGATCTGTATTTTGTTCTATGTTTTGACACTAATTCCATTATTTTTTTAGGAAAACAATTGAGAGTTTGATTTTTTATAGAGCATTTATGAAAACTCAGGAAGCAGAAAGGTGTTTCAGGAGGATTTTTAAAGATGTCCAAGCACCTAAACCATGGAGAAACCAGTCCCAGCTATGGAGCTGCCTTTGGAAAACCCTCTCCCTGATTCTTTAGGCAGCTCAAAAATTGGGCAGCTCATGCCCAGGCACAGTTTTATTTTCATTAATCAGTCCATGTCTTTTACCACGGGAGAGCTGATGGATCCTGAGAGCAGAGCTGGCAGGCAGGGACAAGCATTCCCAGTTCAGTTTTGGACTTGCACAGCGATTCCTTCTGGTTTGTTTGGTTTGATCCCCTTCCACTCCCTGAGCCCTTCTCCGTTATGTCCTTGGGAAAGTGGAGCTGATCTCTGACCCAGGGCAGGAATTTCCTGCCAGGATTCTCCCAGAGAATTTCCTGGGCTCACTCCTTGCTCCTTTATCTCTCTCACCTGTCCGAGGTGGAGCCTCTCCCTGCTCTTCTCCTCGTTTTTGGGGTAGCATCTTTCAGCTCTACCTCAGGGGACATTTCTGTCTCCTGGAGCTTTTCCTTTTCCATGGAAACACCTCAGCCTGGCTCCCTGCTCTTTCCCGGGGTTAATCTCATCTCATCCTGGAGGTGTTTAAAGTGAATATCTCTGCCTGCCCCAAAGGCAGGTTTAAACTGGATATTGGGAAGGAATTGTTCCCCATGAGGGTGGGGAGGCCCCGGAATAGAATTCCCAGAGAAGCTGTGGCTGCCCATGGATCCCTGGAAGTGTCCAAGGCCAGGTTGGAGCAATGTGGGATAGTGGAAGGTGTTGGAACAAAATTATCCTTAAGTCAATTCCAATCCAGACCATTCCATGATTCTGAAGTTTGGATGGCAAACATTCAACATTTGAGGTTTTTGTCATGTTGGGGTTGTTCCCCACTGGCCCTCAAAGCATTTTCTTGGCCTTTGAATGTCCCAGTCATGAGGAAGATTAAAAGCACTGATTGCAAAACCCTGGTAAATCAAATCTGAGTTCTTTAGAGACAAACCCAGTTTCTTTCCACAGCATTCTCCTCTTTAATCCCCTCTTGGCAGAACACGCCAAGGTTTGGATAGCAGAGCTCAAATTACCTTCCGTGGTAAATAAAACAAACAAGAAATAAATAAATAAGGGCTCCTTACCCTAAAAACAAACACCCACTGAAAACAGCTTCTCCTTCACCTGGTGCTGCCCAGCTGCCAGAAGATGCCACTTGGATTTTGTAATTCAAGGTGTTCTTGGCCCTCAGATTCTGAACTGAACATCTCCAAACTTGAGCTGTTGTTGGGGGCCGGGCTCTGCTCGCAGGGAACAGGGACAGAGAGGAAACAGCCTCAGGCTGTGCCAGGGGAGCTTGAGTTGGATAATCAGGAAAAATTTCTTCCTGGAAAAGGCAGTCAGGCCTTGGAAGGGGCTGCCCAGGAGGTTTGGAGGTGTCCAAGGAAGGTCTGAACATGGCACTCGCTGCTCTGGGCTGGGTGGGCACCAGGCTTGGGCAAAAGGGCAAGAAGACGTGGGATTATTCACTTGGAGAAGCTTTGGAGTGAGCTCAGGGTGGCCTTGCAGGGCCTGAAGGAGCCCCAGGAAAGCCGGAGAGAGACAATTGCCAGGGGATGCAGGGACAGCGCACAGGAACGATCTTGGAGGTCTTCTCCAACTTTAATTCTGGGATTCTGGGATTTATCCACATCTTGGGGAGCTCCTTTCAAATCCTCCCCTCTGCCAGGCCTTCAGCAGGACATGGCATCCAACAGGATCATTCCCTGAGGAACCCACGTGGTGCCAGCACTCACAGGGCTCCTTTTATGTGGCTGAGTACACACAACACCCTTAGCAAACTCATCCTGAGCTCTCCCTGTGTATTCAGCCTATTATGACCCCAACAAACGGGGATTGTTCACAGCTGAGGAACAATGACCTGGGGAAGTCCACATTAGATAATCAAATTGGCTCCATCTGACCATCCCAGCCTATTTGTACAGCTCTTCTCTTAAAAGCATTGAAAAACAAAAGGATGTTTAAGAGGGCCGTTAAAAATTCGAGGGTTTGCTCTCAGGTTGGGTTTGATTTCCAGAGGTTGCTTTGGTTTGGTCTGTGAGGGGCAAAATGCTCAGTTCAATATCAGGGATTCTGAAGTTCCCAGGGTTTGGTGCTCAGCTTCAGGAACTTTCAGGATATTTACTCGGATAAATGTTGGGAAAGTCTTTGGTCAGGTGCACAAAAATGGGATGGAAATAGAAATAATTAGAAGCAGAAACTGTTGGAGTTGTCATCCTCTGTCAGAAATTGCTTGGATTTGGAAGCTTAAAATCATCCAGTGCCACCCCTGCCATGGCAGGGACACCTCCCACTGTCCCAGGCTGCTCCAGCCCCAGTGTCCAGCCTGGCCTTGGGCACTGCCAGGGATCCAGGGGCAGCACAGCTGCTCTGGGAATTCTATTCCACCCCCTGCCCACCTTCACAGGGAGGAAATTTTCCCTAATATCTGATCTAAACCTGTAATTTTTCAGTGTGGAGCCATTCCCTGTGTGCTGTCCCTGCATCCCCTGGCAATTGTCTCTCTCCAGCTTTCCTGGGGCTCCTCCAGGCCCTGCAAGGCCACCCTGAGCTCAGCCCAAAGCTTCTCCTGTGCAGGTGAACAATGCCACTCCTTCTTGGCCTTTTGCATGTTTATTTATAATTATAAATTATTTAACACATCACTTGGCCAATTTGGGCTCTCTCAGCTTCTTGCAAATTAAATTCAGGTGATCAACACGAGAAAAACCAATGAAACCAAAATTCCTTTGCATGGCAATAATTCCTGTAAATTGCTGCATCCTCTGGCCTGTAGGAAAGGCAGCCCTGAGTGAAAAGGAACTCTGGATTTTCTTGAGGTGATGATTTGCAGCTGCCTGAGCAAGGGGAGCACCGGTGATGCTTTCAGCTCTCTTTGCATAAAGGTGAATTTCATTTTCCAAACAATGCTTCTCATCTTGCAACCTGTGAATAACTGCTCAAAGCACAGTGAATATCCTTTGATATCCTTGAGAGCTACATAAATATGAGCAATTTTCCATGCAAAACCATTGGCAAATTTGACTTCAGGATTAATTAGTTCGTGGGGGAGGGAATCTACCAGCAAAAAGGAGCTGCTCTGCCACTCAGCATAAAAGGAGCATGGTGTTAACTTGGACAAAAGTGGGAAAGTGGAATGGCAGGAAAGGACCTGGGGGTGCTGTGACAGGGGCTGGACACGAGCCCAGGGGTGCCCAGGGGGGCAGGAGGCCCCTGGCAGCTGGGCTGGATGGGGAATTGTGTGTGCAGCAGGAGCAGGGCAGGGATTGTCCCTCTGTGCTGGGGTCCCTCCAGGGCTGGGCCCAGTTCTGCTCCTGCAGGAGAGCCCTGGAGGGGCTGGAGCGTGTCCAGGCAGGGTTTGGAAAACTCCTGAGGGAGCTGGAAGGGGCTGCAGAATCCTGAGGAGCTGGAAGGGGCTGCAGAATCCCTGAGGAGCTGGAAGGGGCTGCAGAATCCCTGAGGGGCTGGAAGGGGCTGCAGAATCCCTGAGGAGCTGGAAGGGGCTGCAGAATCCCTGAGGAGCTGGAAGGGGCTGAGGCTGGAGCAAAGGGCACAGCTGGGACTCCTTGGGCTGGGAGGGCTTTTCCATGGAAATAGAAGGAGACATTTCAAGTGAGAGAAACCCATCCCTGCGTGTTTGTGCCAGGCTCTTGTGGTCTCCATCATCCAGCTGGTGAAGGAAAAAAAGGAAGGAAGGGAGGGAGGGAGGGAGGGAGGAAGGAAGTGGTGGAAGGAAGGAAGTGTCGGAAGGAAGGAAGGAAGTGTCGGAAGGAAGTGTCGGAAGGAAGTGTCGGAAGGAAGTGTCGGAAGGAAGGAAGGAAGGAAGGTGTCGGAAGGAAGGAAGGAAGGAAGGAAGGAAGGAAGGAAGGAAGGAAGGAAGGAAGGAAGGAAGGAAGGAAGGAAGGAAGGAAGGAAGGAAGGAAGGAAGGGAAGGAAGGAAGGAAAGGAAGGAAGGAAGTGTCGGAAGGAAGTGTCGGAAGGAAGTGTCGGAAGGAAGTGTCGGAAGGAAGGAAGGAAGGAAGGAAGGAAGGAAGGAAGGAAGGAAGGAAGGAAGGAAGGAAGGAAGGAAGGAAGGAAGGAAGGAAGGAAGGAAGGAAGGAAGGAAGGAAGGAAGTGTCGGAAGGAAGTGTCGGAAGGAAGTGTCGGAAGGAAGTGTCGGAAGGAAGTGTCGGAAGGAAGTGTCGGAAGGAAGGAAGGAAGGAAGGAAGGAAGGAAGGAAGGAAGGAAGGAAGGAAGGAAGGAAGGAAGGAAGGAAGGAAGGAAGGAAGGAAGGAAGGAAGGAAGGAAGTGTCGGAAGGAAGTGTCGGAAGGAAGTGTCGGAAGGAAGTGTCGGAAGGAAGTGTCGGAAGGAAGTGTCGGAAGGAAGGAAGGAAGGAAGGAAGGAAGGAAGGAAGGAAGGAAGGAAGGAAGGAAGGAAGGAAGGAAGGAAGGAAGGAGAAGGAGGAAGGAAGGAAGGAAGGAAGGAAGGAAGGAAGTGTCGGAAGGAAGTGTCGGAAGGAAGTGTCGGAAGGAAGTGTCGGAAGGAAGGAAGGAAGGAAGGAAGGAAGGAAGGAAGGAAGGAAGGAAGGAAGGAAGGAAGGAAGGAAGGAAGGAAGGAAGGAAGGAAGGAAGGAAGGAAGGAAGGAAGGAAGGAAGGAAGGAAGGAAGGAAGGAAAAGAGAGAGAAAGAAGGAGTGAGAAAGAAAAGAAAAGAAAAGAAAAGAAAAGAAAAGAAAAGAAAAGAAAAGAAAAGAAAAGAAAAGAAAAGAAAAGAAAAGAAAAGAAAAGAAAAGAAAAGAAAAGAAAAGAAAAGAAAAGAAAAGAAAAGAAAAGAAAAGAAAAGAAAAGAAAAGAAAGACAGCTGTGCTAATCCCTGTGCTTGTTTGATCATGTTCAGAGCTCCCACACTCCCATGGCAGGGCAGGGTTTTGTTTCAGGAGGGTGGTGCCTACCGAGGGCACGTCCATGTGATTTCTGTATTTGTACATTAAACATTTCCCAAGATGTAATTCTTCCCTCCTGCCCTGTGAATAAAGAGACTTTACGAGGCGAGCAGCCTGCAGAAAGCCAGCAGAGAGAGGAGGGCTGTTGGGGCAAGATAGGGCACATGGAAATGTGTCTGAGCTGGCTGCTCCACCCAGCCTCTCATCTTGAGAGAAAAAAAAAAAAAAAAAAAAAAAAAAAAAAAAACCGAATGTTTCCAAGCAGGCAGCGAGGCCAGGTCTGATGAGCACAGACGGTCTGCAGGCATCTGCCCAGGAGCTGACGCTTGGCTGGTACATCCTCTCTGATTTATGGTGTGTGTGTGTGTGTGTGTGTGTCTTAAGCCTTAAATTGCTGAGTCTCTGGCTGGCTGCAGTGGGATTACAGGAGGCTGGGGTTGTGTTTGCAGCTCGCAGAGCTGGCGCTGATACCGGGGCTCTTGGCACCCGCTCAGCCCCAATCTCACACTGGCCGAGACAATGAGGGCCTTGTTGCACACATCTCCACCAAGGGCTGTCATCCCACTGCTGTTTCATCTTGGAAGGAGGAAAAAAAATAAAGGGAGGACTGAGGGAGTGCTGTCTCCTCACCAGGCAGGCTGGGATGGAGCATATCCCTGTTTTCTGTGTGGGAAAATATATCCGAGTTTCTAAATACTTGTTGATGTTTCAGAGGTTCAGAATTGCTAAGGGAGAAGAAGAATTTAGAGGAATATCTGGGGCAGACACGTGAGGAGAGATGGAGAGAGATGATTTACAAGGAATGGAGTGACAGGGCAAAGGGGAACAGCTTCGGACTGGGAGTAGGTTTAGATTAAATATCAGATATTTACTTTGGTTGTTCATCCTTGTCCTCATGCTCTCTCTTCAGCACTCTTTGTGCCCCTGTTCTGCAGCACAGATGTCTTAGAGGTGCCTCCTGTGGTAGCTGGAATGGTTGAGAACTTTTCCCTTCCCTGTCTGCTTTGTCATTGCTGGTGCTGAGCTGGTGGCAGAGGGAGGCAGGGGGTGCACACCTGTCCTGGGCAGGTTTTTCCATTTAACCTGTTCCTGTAGAGGGGCTGGGATGGGGCTGAGGGAGCTGGGAGAGGGCTGCAGAATCCCTGAGGAGCTGGAAGGAGCTGGAGAATCCCTGAGGAGCTGGAAGGGGCTGCAGAATCCCTGAGGAGCTGGAAGGGGCTGCAGAATCCTGAGGGAGCTGGAAGGGGCTGCAGAATCCCTGAGGAGCTGGAAGGGGCTGCAGAATCCCTGAGGAGCTGGAAGGGGCTGCAGAATCCCTGAGGAGCTGGAAGGGGCTGGGGGCTGGAGCAAAGGAGGCTCAGGGGCCCTCGTGGCTCTGCACAAGTCCCTGCCAGGAGGGCACAGCCGGGGGGGTCGGGCTCTGCTCCAGGGAACAGGGACAGGAGCAGAGGGAGCGGCCTCAGGCTGGGCCAGGGCAGGCTCAGCTGGGACAGCAGCAGCAATTTGCCCATGGAAAGGGAGCTCAGGCCTTGGCAGGGGCTGCCCAGGGAGCTTTGCAGTGCCCATCCCTGCAGGTGTGCCCTGGAGGTGGCACTGAGTGCTCTGGGCTGGGGACAGGGTGGGCACAGGGCACAGATGGGACTGGATGATTTTGGAGATCTTTCACAACCTCAGTGATCCTGGGATTCTGTCACTGTGTCATTCTTGCTGCTGTCTCCATTCTTTGCCCCAAAACATCTCCTTGAGCAGAGGAGTAGAGAGGGAAAAATGAGAGGGAGCACCTCCACCCAGCGAGGTGGAAAAGAGTCCAAATTCCACCAAAACACAACTTTTTGCTCTCCTTGCTGGGGTGGTCTCCATCAGGACCATGAGGTTTGAGCTGTGTGAGGAGCAGCAGAGATGGCAGAGCTCCTGCTGCCCGTGCCTGCACGTCCGTGCCGGAGCCGCAGGAAAAGGCCCCGGGTGAGAAAGGCAGACAGGAGCTCGATGCTGTCTCTGCACCCCTCTCCCAGGCCAGGGGTGGCCACTCTCCAGCTCTGCCGGGCTGGAGGAGCTCC